>NW_008609047.1:0-20916 GCF_000691845.1 Merops nubicus
GGGAAAATCACTTGGCGGAGCTGAGGCGGCAAATCTTACCCAAAGGCATTGCTGCTGGGGCAGGGCGTGGAGAACAAACCTGTCAGTCAGTCCCTACAACTTGGTGCCAAATTCTCGTCCCACACACTGTTTCCAAAAAGCAATGATATTTGTACCTTTTTTTTTATTACTGATGTTCAAAGTGTGGGGATAGGGCCGTGGGCAGACAATTATTCATTGCAATTAGCACAAAACTTCCTTATCTGCACCTGCAGGGAGCAAACCTCCATGAGCTAGGTGGGAGAATGGGGTAAGCAGCCTCCACTGCATTCCACATTCCCTATTACGGCCTATCAGGGCCTCAAGGACACAGACCACTGAATCTTCACTCAGCCCCCGTATCTGCCCTGACACCAGATATTAGCTGGCAGCGTCAAGCTTTGTGTGATTTGTGCTAGTTTTGTGCTTCCTGCGTCTAACCACCACACCCTCAACACGCAAGGAAACCCCGACAGAAGACGGGGAGCAGCGAGCGAGCGCTTTCGCAGCTCTCTGTCGCGACCTCCCTCGCTGCCACTCTTTGGACATGCTCCAGCACCTCAATGTCTGTCTTGTGGTGAGTGACCCAAAACTGAAAATGGTATTTGAGGTGTGACACGACCAGTGCCAAGTACAGGGGGTGATCACTTCCCTACTGCTGCTGGACACACCATTGTTGATACAGGCCAGGATGCTGTTGGCCTTCTTGTCCACCTGAAGCACAATGCTGGCTCATGCTCAGCCAGCTGTCCTCCAGCACCCCCAGGCCTTTTTCTTCCAGGCAGCTTTCCAGCCACTCCTCCCCAAGCCTGTAGCGTTGCCTGGGGTTGTTCTGCCCCCAGTGCAGGCACCTGGCCTTGAACCTCATACCACTGGCCTTGGCCCATTGATCCAGCCTGTCCAGATACCTCTGCAGAGCTTCCTTACCCTCAAGCAGATCAACACTCCTGCCCAGCTTGATGTCATCTGCAAACTTATTGAGAGTGTCCTCGATTGGCTGCAACTGGTGAGTTTTGAAATTGAGTGCAGCCTCAGCAAGTTTGCAGGTGACACCAAGCTGTGTGGTATCGTTGACACTCGTGGAAAGGGATGCCATCCAGGGGAACCTTGACAGGCTTTAGATGTGAGCCCATGCCAACCTCGTGAAGTTCAACAAGGCCAAGTGCAATGTCCTGCTCCTGGGGCAGGGCAATCCCATGCACAAATACAGGTTGAGCAATGAGTGGATGGAGAACAGTCTTGAGGAGAAAGATCCAGGGATGCTGGTCGATAAAAAGCTCAACATGAGCCAAAAGTGCATGAGTTCAGCCCAGAAAGCTGCATTAAAAGAAGCATGACCAAGAGGTCGAGGGAGGTCATTCTCCCCTTCTATTCTGTGCTTGTAAGACCACACCTGGAATACTGCGTTCAGCTCTGGAGCCCCCAATATGACAGTGACATAGACCTGTGGGAGCAGGTCCAGAGGAAGACCATGAAGATGATCAGAGGGCTGGAACACTTCTCCTGTGAAAGAGTTGAGTTTGTTCAGCCTGGAGAAGAGAAGGCCCCCGGGAGACCTCATCACAGCCTTCCAGTATCTGAAGGGGACCTACAAGAGAGCTGGGGAGGGACTTTTTTCAAGGGCTTATAGTGATAGGACAAGAGGTAATAGGTTTAAACTGGAAGAGAGTAGATTTAGATTAGATGTAAGGAGGAGGCTCTTCAGTATGAGGGTGGTGAGGCCCTGGAACAGGCTGCCCAGGGAGGCTACAGTTATCCTAAGAGTGGGTGTGTTCAGGACTAGGTTGGATTGTCTTTCATATACCCATGCTGACTGGGCCTGATCACCTGATTGTCCTGTACTGGCTAGTGATTGTGACACTTCTCCCAGCTACTTATAGAATATTTAATTTGCCTCTTCATCCTGGTTGGGTGGTCTATAGTGGACTCTCACCATGCTATCTGCCTTGTTGACCTTCTTCCTGATTCTTACCCATAAGCTTTTAACCCTATTGTCACTATCATTAAGCTCTAGACAATCAAAGTGCTCCTTAACACATAGGGCTAGCCCACCACCTCTCCGTCCTTGCCTATCTCTTCTGAAGAGCTACGCCACCACAAAAGGCAGAGAGAGAGCAGAGGTTAGGCAATGACCCTACTGTGCCAATGGGCAGGTGAAGACATGTTGGCTCAGCAGCCATGTAGCTGCTGCCAGGTGGATGACTCAGCTCTGCCTGCCTTTACCACAGTGGTGACAGTAATTTGGATGTCTCCTTCTCCTGACTTTCATGAAGCTTGTTAATTTTTAGTTTTAAATGTTTCTGTCAAAAGCCATTGCAACTGGCCAAGGGCCAGCATTTGTTTGGAGGGGGTGGGTAAACTGTCAGACAGACGGATGGATAGACAGTGCAACGGCATAACCTCATTTCCCTACGGAAAAGAGAACAGCAATAATGGATAGATGACAATGTTAAGTAGTTGCTGCTAATGTTTCAATAGTGTGCCAGTAAGAACTCGTATTGTGGGTGGGAAGGAGGATGTTATAAAATAGTAAGCAATCTGAGATAACATTTTTATACCCATATGGTGGAATCCTTCAACATTTTCCCTGTACAAGGAGCAAGAATATTGTAGGACAAATGCTCAGGATGTGAATTAACAGGGATGTCACAGTAAGTTCTTTAGTCAGGGTTAAAAAAAGAAATCTGTAACACTGACTAAGTAGCAGAGTGTTAAATTCTGCCTCCAGTATCCTAAACTCTGCTCGTGATTACATCCTGGAGAACCGATTAACCTTGCCAAGATGCTGAGTACAGGAAGAGACCAACCTAGGTTATTTGATCCAATAAACATTCTTGATTCCTCAGCTATAGATAACAGGAAAGTGAACGGCAAAAAATTTACCAATTTTCCTGGTTTTGAATATTTTCCCAAAATATTTTCTCGAAGTCCTGCACTGAGGAAAGCCAAGAAGGATCACTCAAAGCTTCCATTATTTTCTATAAACTTTATAAGTATCAATACAGTGTCACTTCGGAACACCAAAGTATAACTATAGAGAGAGATTTCCTGAAAACACCAACTGAATCAAAGGGAAAATTTCCAAAATTTCATCAGATTTTGGAGCAGATACTGTGTTCTGAGCAGACACCCCATGAAAGAGGAAATTTATGCAGCCAGCCCCTCATTTGGCTGGTTTTCTCTGGATCAGCAGAAGAAAAGAGATTTTCCAGTATGCTGGAACCATGCACAAACCTCGGTTACCTCTTCATGGAACAAGAGGAAGACAACTGTCATCTGAGTCATGTTTTATCAAGATTTCCACTGCTTTTTGTCAAGGAAAGCATATCTGCTGAAAAGACAAAGAAAGGAAAATGAGAGTTCAAACATGGATCAAGAGCACTGCCAGGAGCTCAGTTCACTGCACCTTTCCCTCTTGCAGCACAGCTACAGAGCAGGATGAGATACAGCCAACACACACTGAAGCAGTTCCTGCATTAGTTAAGGATAAATATAAAGGTTTATTGCAGGTAATAACAGCTTTTGAAATGTATGTTTTATGTGCTTTTATATCAGCACATTTATTGAGGGGTTCTTAAGCAAAGGTTTTAAGAGCTAAGGCTAAAATTTTCCAGGATGAGATCTGATTTAATATCTGATAATGCATCCTTTGTTTTCTTGTCCCTTTACATTTTCTGGGTGCGACCTTTTCCCTAACAGTCTATTCTGACTGCAATCTATCTGTAACAAAGAGAGTCAAGGCTTCTTGAGATTAGTTTGGAGGGGTACCACAGAACCTTTTTTACCACTAGCCTATTCTTTCAGTTCCACCCCCTTGCTTTAAAAAGCCAGTACATGTAACATGTCTAAGTCTTACACTCTCTTAAATGAAAATATTTTTAAAAAAATCTTTCAGAATTCTTGAAATCTAGATAGCTTTCATTCCTTATCATCAAAAGGTGACTCATTAAAGAGTATTTTTCCATCTGTATAAAGAAGCAGTCTTGTAGCTTTTCCTGAAGGGTCTTGGGTCACTGGGATAATGGTTTTCTCTTGTAATAACAGGATCCTAATTGTATATGATTTTTATTTTTTTTTTAAATCTTAATTAAGTTGGTCTAGATGCATTTGGCAACAGTAAGTGATTTGATAGAAGGCCTCAAAATTTCAAAATCATGACTTTTATGGCTTTCACTAACAGTGAATGCACAGAATGAAATGAACTTCTAGCATGGTCCTTCACCAATTCAGAGGCGAAGATCTGCACAGGCAGAGTGCCATACAGTTCAGTGAATGAACTTCAACCCTGTTCAATCCCAGTTTCAGAAACAGCTTGAAATTCCTTCGGAAATATTGATTAACATGAGCAGAATTCTATTCTCTTTTGGGAAGAGTGTAACACTCCCAGAACTTAACACATGCCAGAACAAGTAACAGAAGGGAAAGTTCAGTTTGGAGAGTGAAGGAGATTGCTGTGTTGGAAACAAATCCACAAACTGATAAAATTAAGTCTTCAAAATCCTTGTTTATCTTTTTTTTGGGGGGGGAGGTGGAATCTAAACTTTCTATGTACCTGTGCTTTCCCAGTGGTCAGTGGGGTGCTTAGAAGAAAGATGGTGTAAGACTGTGACTGTTTCCCATCTCTGCCTGTGCCAGTGATTCATGAGTAAAGGCATCCATGTAGGAAGAAGCTTAGGGTTTCTGAATCTCAGAGGGAGGATAATGTGGCTGAACAGCTTGGATTATCATGCTGATGCTTTTGTTTACACTAGCAAGTATTGTGGTCCAGTGAGAACAGATGTGCAATTGAAAATACTTGGTGCTGGGGACCTGATATCCACACTATGTACATTTTGGAAGGGTTACATCAGATTAATTTGAGCCCAGTCTCATTAACTGAATACCATTAGTGACCAACTACATTAGGTGCAATCCTGGAGTGCATCCTGGTACTTAGTCTGACCCCTTGTTAGGAAGCATGTCCACAGACGGAAGCACAATACATGTACTCCTTTTCCTGGTGTTGAACAGAATGCTTGTGTGGCACACCCTGGGTCACAAGTTCATTGACCGAGGCAGGTACATGTGAGCTCAATCAGCCACTGAAGAATTGTTTCACCAACGTTCTTCAGTTGAACAAGCCCTTGGTTGATCCTTTCTTAGCAACAAAGAAATTAAAGAATTCTCTGAGTCATGGAAGAAATTACATTTACATCCCAAAGGTTGGCTTGTTGCAGGTCCTGTAACAATTATTTCCTTAGCATAAAGAAAGAAAAGTGCAGATAAGTAAGTAATGCATCTGAGCAATAACAAAATCAGAGGAAGGGTTGTTTTCAGTGGGATAAGGGAAAGGGCAATAGGACAATAAGCTGCATCATCCTGGTACTACTGGAATCTGCCATTTGTGTCTCTTATCTAAAACCACAAGAAGCTGATGTTAAATTAGCTTGCTGTTTCCATGGGTGGTTGTGCATTGTGGTGGCTTCTAATGGATTTTGTATCTCAGTGCTACTTGTTACTCTGCATACAAAAAATGTATGGCTCTGAAAAGATACCTTTAAAATATGTATTGCATAGCATTAGATTTCTTTAGACTGTCTTTCATGATCACAATACACTGATTAGGGTTTTCGTTTTCTGTTCTTTTTGAGTTCTCATCTCTTAAATCTAGTTTAATCTCTTTTGAGTTAGAATTTTATATTTTTGTAGAGCTGTGTAGCATTAAGAAAGAAACTGCCTGAGAAACCACATGTACACCTCTTAATAAAATAAAAGGGCAGAGCAAATAACCCATCATTAGTGTCTCATGGAGAGAGCAACTTCAGAAACCCACAGTCATAATTTTTTCTTAGCTGGTTCAAATCCCTAAGTGAATGCAACCAGGCATGCTCTGATCAATAGAAAATTTTAGGCTGGAGTTGTGAGGAGTGGTAAAATCTGTGGGTCCTGCATACCAATACTGTATGCCAGTCAGTGTTTGAGAGAAGCAGCAATTCTTTGCAGGTGTACACATATGAAGGAATCTTTTTGTATTTTTGCCATGTCCTTTGCCTCAATTTAACTTGCAACAAGCAGTTGGCACCACCCTCAACATGCTCTAGCTTCACACCTTTAATGAATATCTATATTAGATTTGCTTCCTGACATGTAAAATAAAACCCTCAACCCTCTTCCAATCCAACTAAAATACAGTGCTATTTATTTGTGGATACACAATGCTCAATGTAGCAGGGCTTCAGATAACTTGCAAACAGCAATGCCCTGCTTTGAGTGCAGCCAGTGCAAAGAGAAGGGGACTTCAGAAACGTTACACTGGAGGCATAAACTAAATGTACCATAAGCATAAAGGAACTGTTGCATTACCAATGCAGCACCTACGCACCTTGAGCTGTGTAGTGCAAGCATCTTTACGCCCACTAGCAAAGCTTCCCTATGATCTAGTAAAAATATATATTTTGCAGAGAACACGGTATACAGAGGAGGCAACGAAAAACCACACGTAATCCACATACAAATTGAAGGCTTGGAATACAGAGCAAGGAGTGGGATCCATTTTGTTGCATTTGTGTTCTGATTTTACCTTCTCTGCTTCAGACTGAAATCATGTGCACTAAATAAAAATCTAGCATCAGTCCGGTTGCTTTGCTGAGTGAAGTGCAGATTTTGCACACGGAGATACCCACGATTTGAAAGGAGGCTCATTGACGACTGACTAATCTTTTGCATCTGGCTTAGAAAATTAAAAGTTAACTGAAAAAAACTTCTCTCATACACACTTCCTAAAATGCCAGCTGATTAGATGCTCTAGTGATGCTGGTAGAAATTTCATAAATAAGATGCAAACAAGAAATGTAAAAGTAATTACCATAAGCAGGATGATCTCCCTGCTTTCCCCTGCCTCTTAGCACTGGATAAACAGGTGAGAGCAGCTTATTCCTGTCCTCGCCCTAACCAGATATTAAAGGCTCTGGATCAAGCTATGGAAAGACTGCACAGACAGGATGTTCATTGCCTTCGGGGAAAGCAGAGGGGGGGGAGGAGGGGTGGACAAGGGGTGCGGTGAACCGGTTCTAGAGTTTCAGGCTGATGCAGCTGTAGCCCACCCATGGAGTGCAAGGGCTGGGCACACAGAGCTGCCTGTGTAGGTAAGGGGCTACTGAACCTCTCCGAATTTGTGTGGATGAGTTCCAGAAAAGACGTTTATTCTAGCTGGAGCGCAGCTTCTGCTGTTTACAGCCATCACATGTTAATACAAAGAAGAAAACAAATATTTCAAACTGTAAGTCATTACTAGATAGGTATGCAGTTAACAGAAATATGCATCTGTCTTGTGTGAAATGTCCTTTGTACTTCGCAAGTGTTTCACTATGTACATCTAAACTTGATTTAACTGCTTTCCAGGGTAGATGCAGTGCAGAAAATCTTTGTGATATACAGTCCCATTTGAAAACTGCATACAGATTTGTAGGTACTTTTAATATATCTTTCTTCTTCTCTGAAGATAGCGCTCAACAAAAAAAAAAAGTTCAGCATCTGTATCAAACCATCATTTCTTAAAGTTCTTTCAGTTCAGTGAGTTAAAATCTAAACTGTGAAAGTCATGAATTAAGATTTAAAAAGTCAGCAGTCACGGAAACACTAAGGGTGCAAATCCTTCATATGAGTTCATAGTCAACTTCCTTCTCTAGTTATCTGTGCAGATGCTATGTTGCTATTTTTCCTTTTAGAAGAAACTTTGAAAGATAAAAACTTAAAGAATCATTTTTGGGTAGTTTTGAAACAGAAATAAATATATCCATTCACAATGACAGAACTACAAAGTTAAAATCTACAAAAGCTGGTATAACTGGGGCATGATAACACTGAGGCGATCATGAAGAATTATGTTTTATAATATTCTTGTACACACTTTTAAGTATGGGGAAAAGCGGATTTTTGTACAGTAAATTCTCTCAAACCTGGGCATGTTATAGTCTTGCAAATCTAAAGTAGATTTGCCTGCATCACATAAAAACTTTTAATCCTTAGCCAAAATCTAAGCTTTTCTGTGGATAGCTAATGTAGGTTTTATGTAGCTTGTCATGTAATCAATACAGTAAAGGGTTCATCAAGACATCTGCAGTTAAGTGTTGCCCTGGCCTGTTACATTAGGATGTAAGCTGTTTTGTGGGATTCATGGGATGCCAAATTTGGTCTGTATAGTACTGCCATTGACATTTAAAGTAATTTTATAAAAAAGAGACGTATGGTATATAAATGTGTGTCTGCATATATGAGTATAAATGAAAAAAAAAAAAAAAAATCAGAAGTCAGTTTCATTACTGTTTCCTTATGAAGGTCTGCATCTCAAAAGACCTACTACAAGAATCACCTCTGTGCTCTCTCCATCTCTCCTATGGTACTCCTAGAGCACAATTCCCAAAGGTACAGACTCCTGTATAGTTGAGGCCTCCCCAGTACAGATAGAAATGATCAACTTCTCCTGAAGTCTTATGGACAATAATCCTGGAAATGCACAGTAAGAGAAGATTTCCTCTTTCAGAAACACTGTCACATTATTGACTACTGCATGTTTTTTTCTGGCAGTGCTTCCCGTATAGCCAGCTACTCCCCATTTTCTACCGGGCATTTCATCTCTGCTTTCCAATTCATGTACATGAAAACACTATGGGTTTCAGGCATGCAAACCTGTGCAGAATGTAACTTGACAGATCCTGATGATGCATAAGAAGGAATGTGGTTTGGTTTGCTTGCATGATTTTCAAACTTCCTTTCTATAAAGAGAGCAACTAAAGGGGGAAAAAAACCTGGCAAATTTCCCTGCATTTTTGGACACTCTCCTCCCCCATTTCTCTAGAACAGGAACTGAAACCTTGATACTGAATTTTTCAACCTCATATTTATTTATCTACTTTTCAGGCATTTTGGGAAGAGGTTTTCTGAAAACCATTAGTTTAATTGTTGCAATAATATTTCAGTTTCCTGTTCAAGCTTAAACAGAAAACTTCAAAATGTTTTAGTAAATCTGTGGAAATCTGCTTTCTCAACAGCATGTGCAGTGCAGTTACATTTTATTAATGCTTTGAGACAGAAGAACTATACTTCCATATCGAAAGCGAGTTAAATGTTATGTGAGTAATAGGTCTTACTTTTCTATTACTGTAATAGAAATGGAGATTTTTCATTATTATTGCTTAGATATCACAAAGTTACATAATTGTTTTTGTCTCCTCTGGATACTTAAGCATTATGTTAGCTGGGGTGCTGTGGGTAGAAATCAAATAAATGTTGTTGCTGTTGGTGAATAACCACTGGAAACACATTAAGTGAATTGGATTTCCCATTTAGTAAAACTTTTTGCTTTCTCTTTTGAAAGAATGGAGGCCTTTTGAGAGCCCTAGTGTGCTAAACCCTGTGTACTTAGGACTGTGGATAGAGCGGCATCCTGAGGGTGGCTGTGCCCAGGGGTGGGGGCAGGTAGCACAAGCAGCACAGGGCTGCTGGAGGAAATGTGCCCTTACATGAGAACTGCCCTTGTCCTGCTGGTCAGTCTGGATCAGGCCAGCTCCTGGCAGTAGAAATAACCATATGAACACTACAAATTCTTCCATTTGTTTTAATAGACTTCTGCCAGCTGCTGGCCCAGACCTCTCTTCTGACCTTGCAGGACACAGTTTACAGAGGTGTGGCAATATTAAATGCACTGGCTAAACCATCTGCACACTTTTCTTTGCTTTCTACTTGTTCTCTTCAAGCAGGACCTGTATGGACAAGTGCTGTGGTTGCTAATGAAAAGTCATGGCTTAATCACAGTCATGACACCATGGAGATGACACGGTCTTTCTCAGGTCTAAATGGCTAGCTTATTCCTTGGCTCATCATCTTTCCTTACATTTTCAGAAGAAGGAATAATGACTGTGTCTCAAAGCTCAAAGGTGTGGTAAGTGTGGGACAATGTTTAGTTATGGTTGTCACATAAGCATTGCCCAAAGTGTTCCCCTTGCTTCCTGTCCATGTCACTCAAAGAGCTGCAATCACACTGCTGGGTGGCCCCTGCATCAACCAAGCATTTATACCTGTTCCCAGCAGCTGACTTGAAATCTCTAAGCCCTGTGTCTATATCACAGACATACTTGCTGCTATGAAATCTTCGTCCACTCCTGGATTTGCTAACATAAAGTTAGAACCTTTTTTCCTTTTCCCTTTCTCCTTTCTCCTTTTTCCCTCTTCCCTTTTTCCTTTTTCCTTTTTCCTTTTCTTTCCCCTTCCCTCTTTCCCCATAAGATGTTTCATCAGTTGTCTTGAAGCATCCCCCCTGATTATATTAGAATGAAATTACAAGCTTTTCCGGAAAAAAAAACCCAACTCAAACCTTATAGTTCTGATTAAAACTTCACACCTTACTGGAAGTCCCTAGAACTGCAGAGGAATATTAAGATCTAATCTTTTTTTTTTCATTTAAGCTGACAGGATGAAACCTCAAGAGGATAATAATACTACTACAAACTTCTGAAGTGCTTGGGATGACTTGTATTTTCCCTCCATCTTTTCACGTTTATAGTTTGGTTTGCTTGTCGATTCCCGTTGGTCCATGCACTTCATATTAAGTGAGCATTACCCTGGACCATACTTACCTTGGGATTTATCTGAAGGCAAACTGTGTTAAATTACAGTGCTGCATTATTAACAGGCCATATGGGCATGAGGCTTGAGAGAGAGAAGCTTAACAAGAACACAGGAAAACAATCTTCCAGATCCTTCCTTCCTTCTCCTAATACATAATCCTGAGTGCAGGAAGCAATAAAATATTTAAATACTGTGGTGCAGGACAGCATGCTGTTAAACCTATCTGAGAGTGCTGTGTCCAGTCATCGACTCCGCTGGTCTTGCCCAGCACTTCTTCAAAGTGAGAGTGTTTTTAAAGTATTCTCTGGCCTGGAATACGCAGTGAAAAGCAATTTTCTGTCTTCTGTCATGTTTATACACTTGTCTGCTGCTCCTTACTGCAACAGTTTTATTCCAGATTCATGGGATGTGAGAGCCTTAACAGCAGGACTGGTGGAGTCAAATGCTCTTTTAGTGCATGTGAGCCCACCCATGTTGGGTCTGATGGGTCTTGCTGTGGTGCAGCCCTGCTCCTCAGCTACACCTGCCATGCTGGCAGCCACGGGGCCAGACTTGCTGCAAGGCTATTCGCATAGAGGGAAGAGTTTCTTTGTTTAACCAAATCCTATTCTCTGTGATATTTCCAGCCTTGCAGAAACATCTTGCTGTACAGTCTGGGATGGCAGTTCTGGGGACACAGAGCTACCATGGCAGTAAAGGTGGCTAGTTTTCAATGGATAAATTTTAACTTCTCGTTGAGCTCCCTGGTCTTCTCTTGCTTTGCAAAAATTTTTCCTGCTCGTGAAACGTTCCCCACACAATTGCAAAGTTTATCCACTCAGCATGCAATATTAAAGCTTTCACAGCAGATATAATTTGATGTCTGCTGCAGAAATTGATTCCTTACATTTAACTGTTTCTTTCTTTGAGACACAATTTAAAAATCAATGGCCAGGTAAAGTTTAAGTCATATTTTTAAAAATTTGTTTGACAATATCAATCTAGATTATAAGGCAATAATATAAAGTAGCACATTTTTGATGGCAATGTTTTATACAAAAGGCAGACTGCTGAGCTGGTGGATGGGTACTGACTCACTGAGGTGCCAAATAAATACTGACAAGAGTAGTCTTTCCTGACAGTCGAGGGATTATTTTCTCATTTTAGCTTATTCAGCTGGTTCAGGTCAATGCCTGGTTCACTCACAATGTTGCAGCCATTTAGTATTCGAAGAAGCAGGAAAGCCTGTTTTCTGCTCTTTAAGTAACAACTAGAAGTTGGGCCCTAGAGTTTCTGGGCTACTGGCTTTAAAATCTTCAAAATGCTGGGACAACAAATCACCAGTTCGGATCCTCTCCTTATGTACTTTAGAGAACTGATGTATTACTTTTACTTGTGATTTGCCCAAAGCTGGATAAAAAGAGTAGCTGATTAAAACACATGAACTCAGACTTTACAATAGTTTTACTGAATTAATAGAAACAATAGTTAAAAAATTAATTGAGCCACTCTGAGTGCAGTAAGAAGGCTGTGATATTTGTATGTTTAAATAACCACAAAGATATAATATTTTGCCAAATGGGAATGCCACATGCAAACTGAAATACTAAATATCAACTTTGGCATAGCATCTTGTTTTATTTGCTGGTTACAACACCTGTCCCTACTTATTTCACAGTTTGTTCTTGCGTTTCTTATATAAACAGCTCTTTGGAAGTACCCAGACCAGTATAAACCGTGCTGAAGATCAGGGATTTGTTCTGCAGTTACAGAATGACTCAACTATAAAGCTGCACATGTGAGGACAGGGAGAACTTCGTTGTTGACATTTGGTGTACCACTACTAGAAATTTCACTGCCTTGGGGTGTGGCTTTACATCCAATAAGACTAAAAAAAAAAAAACACATCTACTCACTTTTTTTTTTTTTCCCCAAGCACATAGATAAAGATGATTCTTTTGTTTGATAACTTTCTAAAGTTGTTTTTACAGTGTTCCTCACCATCAGCTGTTGCAGCACTGAACAGCCATGGTTAAAGAGGAAGGTCTATGCATGGATAATTAAAATAAAACAGAGGGCAAAAATTAATGATCAGCTTTCACAGTAGAAGAAGGTCATGAGTGGATCCCTGCAGGGATTTCTTTGCAGAGCTCATGCTGTTCAGTGTGTTCCTAAATGATCTGAAAATGGAAAAAATAATGAGGTGACAATATTCACTGATCATACTAAGTTATTCAGAGCAGTGAATGCAACACTGATTGTGAGAACTGCAGAAGGACGTTACCACAGTGAATGATGAGATGATGAAGTGGTCAGTGAAATTTGTTGTAGAGAAACAAGAAGTGTTGTACAAGGCATAAACAATCCTAATTTCATCTATAAATGGTGGCCTCTGAGGGGATTGCTACCTCACAAGAATGAACTCTTAGGTTTCTAATAGTTTGTTGTGTGGAAATATCACAGTCTTTGCTATTGACCACATCAGCACATTGGAAATTGGAGATTATTAGGAAAGGTGTAAAGATCAAAACAGAAAGCATCATGTTGCCATCCCACAACCTCATGGTGTGCCTGTGTCCTAAATATGTATTCACAGCCAGCCCTCTCTGTTTGGAAGGGATGCAGCTAACACAGAAACAATACCAAGAAGGAGAACAAGGATAATCAGATGTATGGAATAGCTTCTGTGTGAGCAATGATTCTCCAGGCTGAGAAAGAAATTACAACAGAGGGATATGGGAGGGGTGTATTAAATCACTGGTGACAAGAAGAGGGTGAACAGGGAATGGCTGTTTACAGTCTCTTCCAACAAAAGAGCTAGGAAGGGTCAAATTAGCCAACTCTGGAGCTCACTGCAGAAGGAGACCAACCCTTACGCAGGGTGCAAATCAGGTGTGGGACTGTGAGCTGCACGGCACTATAGCAAGTTACATTGGCTCAGAGTGTTATGGGACAGCTGATTGGAGGCAAAATACATTGAGGGCTATTAAATACAAAAGTACTGAAAAGACTCTAAGCTGAAAATTGCGGGAGGATGACTTCTGGGGAAGGTTATTATTTGGCACACTGTTGACTAGATGGACCTGTGGTCTGATGGATTATGCCTGTAGTTATGTATGCAGAAGAATGTATTGTATCTGAAGAGGACCTTTCCAGGACACAAAAAAGGTTAAATGTGTCCCTAGCAAGCTACTTTCCCTTCTTATTTTCTTCTGTAGGAGCCCTGGCATGAAACTGCAGTGAAAATCAGTGTTAAACTTTGAAATTCACAGCCAACTGTTTTTGTGTGTGGAGCAGCTGGTGGCACTGAAAGAAAATCAAATAACCTCACAATGAAAGCGATGAGATATTAAAAGCACTTGGGGGAAATTCACTGAAATATTTGGATGAAAGTGTGAGTTCCGCTGCTGCCCACATCTCAGCTGCAAAGTGGGGAAGTCAGTCTTCCTCATCAACAGCTCCCACACAAATGATATTGCAGTGGGCCTTGAATTGCAAAGATGTTCCTTCACTGTGAGGGACGGCTCCTAATTCCCCCTTTCCTCCCACATCATCTAGCTGCTATAAGCCTGGGTCACACACCCCTGGCTCCACAGCTACATTCCCCTCTCCACTTTGGTAGTTGCTTTCAGCCAGATTGATACTCCTTCATTAAGTTTTCTCTTTACCTTTACCTAATGTAAAGGCTGATCTCTCCTTCTTACCTATTAATTGCAACTTTTGTCTATATGTCAGTTTATGGTGGGAAGGCAGAGGAGAGAGTATGGGTCATTCATATTGGCAGAAAAGGTACAGAAACCCCCCAGGACTGCCTAACATGAATTAAAACACCATTTGACACCTTGTTTAGACATATTTTAAGACCTTCTGACTGGTCCCATATTTCTACTGTCCTATTTATAGGTGGGGACAAAACATTACAAATCTACCTGAGAAGACCAGTGTTAGGATCGATGTTTCTGCAGGTGTTTGAGGGTGATATATAGCTGATAAGTGTTAAAAGACAGACTGAATAAAAAAATCTCAGGGCAAGACTAATTTACATTGTCAGGGTGTTGGAACATTTGAGGGCACACTCCTCCTCCTCCCCCTCTGTGGGACTCAGGTTTTTGCTGCTTTCTTCATTATTCTGCTCTTTCCTTGAAGGTTTAACCCTCTCCTCCCACTCTGGAAAGCCTTGCCTCCTTCCTCCCCATGTTGTGGCCTCCCCTCACTACTAATTTTTCTCTGCTTTCCTTAGAAAATTCCTGCAGTTCTATTTTTTTTTCTCAAATGGTAAATATTTTCTTTCTTTTTGTTCTTTTCTGTTGCAGATACAGAAGGTGCACTGTATGTGGCTTCCACTCCCCACCATAGTCCCGTAGGGCTGGGTAATTTTGGATGACTATCATCTTTATGGAGGACTTCAGGCTTCCCTTTATTTCCAGTATATGGATAACCCATTTCTTTTCTTTTTGACCTCCTAGGTGAGTGGAATGAATAGGTTTTGATTTGGTGGCACCATGCAGTCTAGAGAAATACACAGTGAGTAACTCTTAGCTTGTATTTTGAACGGCTTAATTGTTTCCTTAATTGATATTTTAACACCTGTGTTTTATATTTCATCATGCTGACTGGAGCTGACCATGGCCCCTTATACCCCTGGGCTGAATAAATTGCTTTCTGTGCACCCTCTCCATAATTCCCTATTCATTACAAACTCATGTTATCTTCTAAAGTCAAGTGTCCTCAGTAATTGCTATTTGTTATGAAAGAAACTTCTATTTCCATTCTGTGTTAATAATTATATTTCAGATGGATTTTTCCATAATTCAGAGAACCAATTGTCCATCTTTTATGAAAGCAATGGTAATTCTTCCCACCTGTGCTGCCATTCTTTCCCTCTCTTGCACAGTAAAGTGGAGAACAGTATAACCTCACATCAGCCTTTCTTCTTTTAACCACAGCTTGGCAATAACACATAGTTCTGCTGTGTCGTATCCTCCAATGCCAGTTGTCCACACAAACGTAGGGGGAAAAAAAGGGCTAGAAATGGATTGTACTTCCCCAGGGAGATGTGGAGTTTTTGTTTCACTTTGCCTCTCTATTGTCGCTTCTTTGTGATGAACTTTCAGTAAAGAACATCTTGTCTGCAGAACTGCTTTTAAAATTAGAAAGGGGATCAACATATCACTTGTACCTTTTGTTTCACATTTCTGGGACGTGTTAACAACAAGCAATGGAATTATTTGTTTGGCTGATTTGGTCTCTGAGACCACAGCAGGGTTTTGCAATCTTTTTGACTTGCTTTATTTTAGACAATGGGTGGTAATAAACCAGAAAGCACATTCAGCATGCTTTTCCTACTTTTGTGTGGGCTCCAGGTTACCACTAAAACAGTCATTAGGCTCGGAGCTGTTTTTAACTTCCCAGTGTACACACACCTTTATTCTACCCTGCAGCTGCTTCTACCAAGTCAGCCTCTCCTGGCAGCTTTTCTAAGCGGTGTTTGACACACAATGGTCCATGGAGCCTGGGCCCATGCACAGCCTTGTACTGCTCTGGAGGGAGATGTTTTTGTTTTCAAGGCTTCAGTGTTTATAGCATAAAACAGAATCTCCTGCCATGTGTTGTGTTGATGTTCTCTCTGTCCTGCTATGACCTTTTCTGGATGCTCATGGGATGGACACAGCTCAATGCCTTTGGCTGAGCTTTGGTTAAGATCTCTTTGGAGAAAGGTTTTCCAGGATGATGAGGAGGGAAGCCCTTCTGCTATCTCCAGTGCTGCTCATCTGCAGGTATAGGGAGGTATGAGGCTGGTGAAGGGACCATCCCACCTCTCCCCCTGCTCCCAAGACCTGTGTAAGCTTCAGTCACCAAGGACCTTCAGACTGATGGTGCCAGGGGAACAGGCAGGGAGGATGTTTTGAAAGGGGCTGCTCTTCCCTGCCATTCCCCCATCTAGCTGCTGACTTTTACGCAAAGTGGGTGTGAAATGATGACAGGACAGAACTGACATGTAGTTGGCACAGATAGCTATGAATGCTCAATATGCAAAGCACTATGTAATGGTTTGAAAACAAACCAGCGAGAGACTCCAAGTCAGAAATACAATTTAATAAGAAAAAAAAATGAAATAAAAGCAATAATACAAAGGAAAACCACAGACAGAGTCAGAATACAACCTGATACTCTGTAGTTAGGGTGGTGGTAGCAGTCCAGATGAAGCAGTGGTCTCGTAGAAAAGATCTGGTAGCTCTTGTCCTCTGGAAATCCAGTGGGTAAGGCCCCCCGTGCTGTACTGAACCCCAGTTTATATCCAGGTGGGAGCACTTGGCTCCTCCCCCTGGGTGGAGCATCTCACAATGGGTTGATATCAGTCTGTGAGTCATGCAGTGGGTCCTTGATGGTCCATTAAACAGAAATAGCTCCTGGGGGGAGCTCTGTATGAGTCATGGGGTGAGGCATGGATGGGCCCATTAACAGGGAGGACTCCTCCTTGCTGGGTGGGAAAGGTGTTAACATCTCCCCTGACCTTGAACTTCTTTCCTTATCTGTTATAGCCTGGGGTGTGAGGTCTGTCCTGGGCAGCTGCTACCCATGATTTTCTTAACAGCCCATGAGCACTGACATAGAGAGTATAGAATACACAGTTTTGGTTCTACCCACATAAGGATAAACTGGTCCCAGCCCCTGTAACCATGACACACTAGAAGACAAATTGTGAAATAATGAATAGTTTGTTGCTGGCATCAACTAACCAAAATAGACTTTATTTAGAAAAAAAATCACAGTACTGACCAGAACATCAGTGAACATGTACCTAATTTTCCATCATGTTGTGTTAATCTTACATCAATAAAAATTCAGTGACTTCACTGAAGCAAATCTTACAATAGGTTGCATGAGGCAGAGCCATAGTCATGCTATGGGTCACCAGGGTCTGTGTTAAAATTTATGACATACACAGATGGGAATTAGCCTCAAATTCTTGAGATACCTTTCACTTAAAGTTCATTTAGTCAGGTTATACCCCAGGGCTGAAACCTAGGGACTCATTACATAGTTTTGTAAGTGATCCTTTCAAACCTTTGGCTGGGCTGAAAAGTCTATTTGAAAGACAAAGAATACCAAGAAGTCTTCTTTTCTGGGAAAGGATGGCTTCCAGAAAGCTTTCCCAAAGCAACAACCTTTATGCTCATGACTACAGCCCAATGCACCATAGGGAATGACAGGGCAACAAAGCAGCCAGGACTGCAAAGAGTGACACAGGTAAATGTGAAGTCATTTTGTAGAGAGGAGATCTTTGGTAATATTATCACCCAAACTCATTTCACTTTGATCCAGGCCTTAATCAGGTATCCTATGGTCATTTCTGCTTCTTTTAATACTTGGGTTATAACCACAGCACTGCAAACTCATCAGGGCTCTATTTGTGGAGCTTTTAGCCAATTAAACTCCTCTATCTATATTGATAGGAAACAAACATCCTGTGTGGGTTCGTTTGGGTGTTTAACAAGAGGAAAATTAATAAATAACCAGACTTAATTTATTATGACAGGGTTTTGTTTTTCTCTCTCAGCTATGCCTGACATTGGTGTCTCATTTGCTATCTTGGTTTAGAAAACTTCAGGCAGCATGGTGTGAGGGTGGGTAAGTGGGAGGAGGTCTCCGTTATAATTATGAAGCCAGTAAACCTGAGGACAAGTTTCTGGGAACATAAGCCTGAAGACCCATCACTTCCTGTAAATATTTTGCGCAGCTTTTGCAGATAATTCTGTACAATAGTTGCAATCTCTACTCAAATAGAAGTGTGATTAAAGCACTAGGACACATTCTGATTTTTCACTTGACTGGTAAAAGTAATGGTGGTAATGTGCCCATCAGTGGCTTGGGCCTCAGCATGAGTTCCCAAATGGAATCTGAGGTCCCTGCTGGGCACACACATCCCACACTGAAGTCCGTGGTTGCGTTTCAGTTGTTGTGTGTGGCAGCCAGGACGAACATAGCGTGGTTTCCCCTACATGCTCTACAGCTGTAGCTTTGTGGCAGTGGAGCTATATTCTGAGTCCAGCTTTTTGGTGTAGCACAATAAGGTCAGAGTAAATAGTTGCTAAAGAAAAGGTGGGGTTATGCCCATATTTATTTACCCCACTCCCTGCTTTGAAATATGTGAGGAAAAGGAAAACTGGTTTGGTATGCAGGCTCTCTTGGCAACAGCCTTACAGCAGAAAAGGGATACTGCATGATCCAGGCTTTTACTCCTGCTCTGAAGGGAGGCAACATTCAGACTCAAATCTGAAAAGGAGTTCCTTGTCCACCAGAAGAAACCCAAGTGGCAGTAGAAAACATGAAGTCTTGATTGTCTTATGAGGAATTTAGGATTGACTGCACATCTGGTGGTATTTTGAGATAATAAAAATTAATATTCATCAATAATCTAAAATGAGAATTTGTGACCAAAAAAAAAAAGTGCCTGAGATCTGTAATGATAATGTTCTTTCACCGCTGCTTTTGTGAGGGGGGAACAATTTAGCAACATTATAGCTGATGTTGGCTTTCTAGTTTGTGCTGAAATTGTAAAATAAATGTTTCCTCCAAAGAACTCCAGAGTTGTTTACGGGAGCTAGAGGCACACTCCTGAGACAGCAGACTGGAATCTGATGTGTTGCAATATTGTAAATTGCTGTAATTTCACTGCACTGCCTTCAGCATGGCATCATCCTATGGAAAATATCATTAGAAGAAAAAAACTATGTGACTGGTCCTTAAATTTTAGGAAAATGAATTAATGTAAAAATGTCCATATCTCTGTGTCCCCTCTCCCCCCACCGCCCAAATGTTAGATCCTGTGTGATTATTTACTAACAGAAAGACTTACTTTTTTCCCCCTACTCTTAATGGGATTTTTTTTTTCAGAAACAAAATCCTTAAATGTGAAAAGGCCAGAGGCCAGTACAAGCTAAACAGAAGTAGATTAAGATCAAATACAAAAACATGGTGTAAAAAGATAAGAGGCAACACAGTTTCAGAATAAAATATTTAGATAAGGATTATTCAGGACATTGCAGAGGAGGGAAGAGAAGGGATTAGAACTAAAGAGATGTGCTTGTTGTCATAGTGAATTCTTCTCCATATTTCTCATTCCCCTTCATCCATCTGTATCACACTTGTTTGTTTAGTCTCCTTACAGGTACATGTAGTGTCTGTCTCATAGTAAGGACAGTGCTGCAGAAGGCACCATTGCAAATTCTGACCTGCCTTGTTTCTCACAAGAACAGAGAGTCATAATTGCTCACTTCCTTCCTATAGAAGTCAAGGTCTGGTTCAACAACATGAGTTTCATACATTTATTGTACAAATACAAGAGCAAGATAGATGAGAATTTTCCATCAGCGCCACCGGGAGCAAGCAGCTTTTTAACATGTTTTTTAGCTATTACCTATTTACTCTTAGTCTTTACCTAATTCATCTTTAATTTCTGGGTGGAAGCCATGACTATAGATTTTGCATGGGGGTTTTGGTCTAAAGGAACATATTTTGTTTTGATCACTCAGGAAAGTCATTTTAGGGTAGGTTTTTTCAAAAAATAATTTCAATTGAATTTGTTAGTCACTGTTGCCAGAAGAATTAATCTTATCTTTGTTACTTGATAGTAAATTATAATATTTGATATGTAACATTTCAAGGCATAGGAATTACTACTTGTAAAACACTCATCTGATGGTATAACTTAAAAGCTAATGGCAATTTTTACTGTTTCAGTATAACATCTTCCAACACCCCAGCAAGAGCCCTGATACAAGATTTATTTTGTATTAAATGGTTGTGTATATAGAGTACAAATGGGTATAGCTATTAGAGCTACACAATCCATGCAATTGCAATCAAATCAACTAGAATGAATTAAAAAAAAAAAAATTACACAAAAATCTTGTTTAAACTATCAGGCCTAAGTGCACAATGTAGCTCAGTGGGTGTAGAGTGGACCCTTTAAGTATTTGCTCATGTTTTAAGCCAATCTTTCCCACAGACACAGTGTCTGAACCTCCTAACTCTGCTACCAGTTTTTTTTCACAAGGTTAATTGTTTGTGCTGGCAAAGCAGTTCATTGCCATGGCCAGTAACACTTTGCTTAATTGGTCCCTTAACCCCTGCAAAGTCCTGAGTCCCATCAACTGAGCCAAGCTAGCGCAGCCCTGAGCTGGTTGCCCATGAGCACACCTTCATGCCACACACCCTGGCACAAGCTCCTGGCTGTGAGTTAAGGACATCAGCAGGGAAGCCCAGGGGAGACTGCCAGCACTGTTTTTGCTGCCTGGCTGTGTAGGGGAA
>NW_008609047.1:20947-23053 GCF_000691845.1 Merops nubicus
GTCTTCTGGAGGACATATTTTGGCAGATCTGGTGGTGGCCATCAGCATGGTGGTGGGAATGGATATATCCTCTGTGGTGACTCCAGTGGTGCCAGGTCCCAGAGATGGAGTGAGCTGCTGGTCTCCTTGCCCATGCCTGGAGTCATCAGGAACAGACATGCTCACTCTCCAGGGCTTTTCTAATGGCTCTGCCCTTCCTCTCACCCTGTCCCTTCCTTGGCAGGAGAGTCTCAGCTCTCCCCTCACAGGCTTGAGCAGACCCTTTTGCTCTTGGTAGGGGAAGCTTAGGCTGCAGTGAGATGCCAGGAACAGCTACAAGTGACTGTGTGAGCCCTTCCAGGCTCTTGTAAAGCAAAGGCAAAAGGTTACCTTAAATCACTGCTGCAGGCACCCTCTTCAATCTCCTATCTTTGGGATTGTAAGGGAGTGCTATTCTGTCCTAGATAAAAGTAAAGACTTATCTCTTTTCAAGGTCGACTTCTCCAAATGATTCAAAGTACAGCCTTGCAGATGTACTCCTGAAGCTGCTGGGTGCCTTGCAACAATCAGAATATGAGAGGTATTCCAAATGTGAAGACAATTCACCACATGGTTCCTAAGACTTTTCTTCCCTTTTCCCTCCAAAAAAATGAAGAAACGGAAAAAGAAAACCAAACCCCCAAACCAAATAACAGATTCCACCAATGCATTTTGTGCAAAATGGTAGAAATCTTGCCCTAAATAGTTTGGGTTACTTGATGCTTGCCCTGTTGGATGCCTTATTCAAAATTGACTGTTACTGAAGTGCACATCCCAGTGGATTACCCTGCACGCTTGGCCACGGACTGGTGTGCAGACTTTTTGGCCCATTAGTTTCCCTAGGAGATGTTAGCTATTGCCTCCAGACATGTGCCTTCCTGTTCTCTATGTGCATTCCCCATGTCCAGTCCGTAAGGAGGGAGCTCAGCAGCCACTAACTCTGGTTTACAGGCACCATGGAGCATTTCAAACCTAAATTAGCAGAAACTTTAAAGAGGAGCACAGCCTTGCTCCCTACCCCTGCGTACAGGCTTGAAAATCTGTTTCATCAACGTGTGCAGAGACCAGGCAGCCAGTAAGCAATTTTCATCTCCTAATGGCTTCTAAATTGCTGATGATTTAACAGGAAGGGAAAATGAGCTGGAAATGCTGACAGTGCAGGTATGCATTTCAGGAAAGCACCGAAGAAAAGAGACTTTTCAGTCCTTGAAAAGGATGATAACCATCATGTAACAGAACATTGACACTTTGAAGCGTGAACCAACATAGATAATTTTCTGATGGCTGGACAGCTGTAACTGCATTAGTGGCTTTTATTCACTGAACAGAGATAACCATACTCTACCTAGCAACCTACATCTGATGAGTATCATGAAGCCTAATTAATAATTGTAATGTGCTCACCAGCTGACAAGGGCTGTTGACAAGTGCTGAGTATTGTCATGCTTAATTCAGAGGCACCCGACATTATGGCCATAAACTGGAAGATGCTCTGATA
This sequence comes from Merops nubicus, assembly GCF_000691845.1. Classification (NCBI taxonomy): domain Eukaryota; kingdom Metazoa; phylum Chordata; class Aves; order Coraciiformes; family Meropidae; genus Merops; species Merops nubicus. Next base: position 22,464 of record NW_008609047.1, read on the forward strand.
CTGCTGAGGTGAGAATTGTGTGAAGAAGCTGGCCAGATTGCTATCACTTAAATATTGCTGAACTGCACATTTAGAGGACGTTTTGTGCCTCTAATCTCTATTTTTCTCTTTTGATATTGATTAGAAAGGGTGACCTATCACTGACTGCAGCCTTACTCAGCTTCCTTACCCTATGTGATTCCAAGGAATGGATTTGAGAATTTGAGTATGAGAAATTTCATCTTAATTAAATCCTGAAATACGTTAGAGTCTTCTGTTTATCTGCCAGTAGATGTGAAGGAGCACGTGTCCTGAAGCATGCACATAGCCTGTGGATTGGCAGAATGCATAGATACATTTTTGTGTGCTCAGCAGAGGAATCAACCAAGTCACAACAGAAATCAGCTCACCTGGGGCTGCTGGGACATCTAGCCTAATGTGGACCTCTATTGGCTCTGCGCTGTCGTATGGCATAGAATGGAGATACATCCTAACACTCATTCTTGGGTGGGAATCTAGGGCTTTACCCTTGTATCTCTGTCTGGGGAGTGGGGAGAGAAACAGCAGCTGGCAGAGAGGTAGTGAATCCAGGTAGGACTGAGGGCAGGAAT
>NW_008609047.1:23084-23371 GCF_000691845.1 Merops nubicus
AACTGATGGATTCAGAAATCCTCCACCTCCTGTGCTATCAGTTGATAAATGCCCACTCTATCAAAATTATCTTGATCATGGGTATGTTAATCTCCTTTCTCTCTGTGTTGGTGTGATCACCAGAATATCACAGTTTTGGGGCTAATATAGCTTCCATAGGCTGAAGAAAGAATACTGTGGCTTCAGATGACTCTGGCTGGCTGAAACCAAGTGAAGCCTCAGGCTGTGACTTCTCCACTGTCCTGTGTTAGGGGCAGGGCATAGGTTAAATCTACTTTCCCCCCCCC
>NW_008609047.1:23402-29661 GCF_000691845.1 Merops nubicus
CCCCCTTCTACTTATAGCCCAGGAGATGCATACACTTACTGGGGGCTCAGAATTAAATAAATGGTCTCTAGGCCTAAGACAGCTGCTTTCTCAGATCTGCTGTGCAAGGTAGGGACATGGCTGTGGCACTGTTACTGTTTTCCTTTTCCTTTAGCAGACATAACCAAGAGAGAGCAGCTCTTCCAGCTTGTCTTTCTAAAGGAAAAAATGTATGTGTGTATGTGTGAGGAGAAGGGAAAGCACTGTATGTGGCAAATTGCTTACCTCTTTGAAAAAAAAGATAAGCATCTCTGCAAAATAGATGGAAAAAATATATTTTTATATTACTTTTCCTTTAAAAAGCCTTAATTTTTTTTTTTAATGGGAATTTTCATATAAAATTCAATTCAATAATACTTCTCAGTGTGCAGAGAAAAAGGTTTTGGCTTTTGAAATAGATCACATGGAGAAAAAATAATGAGTTTTTATTTAACAACTTCTTTTTAAACTTTCACTGGTGAGACTTCTAAATTAAATATTTAGAATTTCTGTCATTGTTTAAATATTTCATTCGGAAATTTTTTCTGATAATGAATTACATTGACAGAAAAGAACATTTGCTGCAGCATATGTTGTTGTTAAAAGCCACACCCTTCTGGGATTGAAAAATATTGTCCTTGAAAATCATGCACCAGACTCTTCTTGCATTCCATGTGTATATCCCAGTCTTGCACTCTGGCAGAACAGGTCACAGAGCCAAGCAAAGAAATGCTGAAGAAAATTGAACATCTTCCCAATGAGGATAAATTCAACTTATCAGAGGAGGTGCAGTGTCATAACACTTATAATGTTTCCGGATGATTGCTGTATCTCTGAAAAGTATTTTTGTTCAGCACTTTAATGAAAGTAAGAGTGCATTGTGCCAGCTGAGCATGTGCCAGCTGATGGTTTACCTTTTAACAGACCAAATTCAAATGTGAGTTTGCTGGCATAAGCCTTTAGCCGTAAACCTGGGAGAAGGTAGTAAACTAAAAGACACAGTTGGGAAGGCTGCAAACAAATATAAAAACCATGGCCAAATGTGCAGGTACATTCTGCATTGCTAAAGTGCTGCTCATAGATGTTCTGTAATATCATAGGTCTGAAACACACCAAGAGGAAACAGCAACAAATCTGGGCACAGACTGTCACCTCAGGCAGGGTGTCCTTTCCACCTAGGTATAGAGAGCAGTCAGATCAGGGAATGTGGGACATGCGAAGCATCTGCTCAACATCGAGCAGTCTGTACACATATATGGGGTACAGGGACAACAGCTGCATATTGAAGCATGGATGAGCTGAATGACAGTTTGGGTACATATCTGAAGTTTCTCAGAAAGACAAAAAGTTTTGAACAGGTAAGAATGGAAATTCAAGGATCTGCAGCTCCCAAGGAGCCAGGGTGTGGAAGCAATCCCCAAAAGGAGAGTTTCCTGAAAGACAGTGATGTCCCGCTGTGGTTCAAGTAAAAAAAAATCTAACAACCTAGCACCCTCCAAGCTCTCCAGATGCCTTCTTTTACTTTTCTTCTTTTTGTTTTCAGCTGTTCTGCTAGCCTCAAACTACATCTTACTTATATAAAAAAAACAGATTTTTTTTTTTAAAAAAAATTATTTTGTCTTTCAGTGAGTAAACAACTTTACAAGTTTGCTTTTAATATGGTGATCAATTTGACTAAACTATCTTTTAGAAAATTTCTTGTATGTTTGGTTGAATGCTATGAATAATACTGAAATGTCAGGAAAATTCTTCCTTTTTTTTTTTTTTTTTTTGCCTCCACTTCTCTTTTTCATCTAGAGCTTGTTTCATTTCGTCATGTAGGTGTTTCATGGCAAATTTGTAAAGATTTACTGTGCAGCACCCCAACTAATTTAATGGTATATTGATCTGTCAATAACATTGCAGCTGGAACACTTTGCTTTGATCTTGAAGAGTTTTGGCATTATAAGTTAGCTGGTGTTGCTTTTACTCCACAAATGAATCTCCTACAGGATTCAGCAGCATCTGCCACTGGAAAACCCAGTCTGGGAGAGTATTGTCTACACCTGGCCCACGTTACGAATGGATGCAGCAGTAGAGAGCAAATAAACAAGGAGAATTTGCGATAAAGGAGAAAGTTTTAACCTGGAAGTAAACTAGGAAGTATGGCTTCTCAATAAGATTAGAAGTGAAGAAAACGAGAAAACATAAAAATCTCCCTTTATATGATATTTTGATCCTTCTCTCACTTTTTAAAGGCTTCCTATTTATAAATAACTACTTCAGATGCCTTTTTCTAGAGTGCCACTGTCAATTAACAATGTTTACAAGGAGATGGCTTTGTCCCATTTGAAGTCCAGAATGTGCCTTTGGCAGCGTTGCACCCACATATAAAGGGGATTTAGAGTATGAGTCTAAGTTTGTTCCCTTAGGCCAGCACTCAAAACAACCCCAGCTGTGCTCTCACAGAAGTACCTAAGCCTGGATTCCTGAGCTGGACTATTTCCTGATCATGCTGTGTCCATGTTAAAGAAAACAAATGGTTGCTACCCTTTTATTTTGCAGGTAATGAGTCCCTGTGTGTGGAAAGAGCAGCTCCTTCCTTCCTGCCTCTCCAATGTGGAACCCTGGCCAGGGGAGGTAGCAAGTGAAAAACATTTGCAAGCAGCAGTTGCCTCTGTCATCTTTCTCACCTCAGAGCTCAGGGTGATTTATAAGATGTAGCTAGTGAAAGATTTCTAATAGCAGGCACTTCACAGGAGCGGACTCCCATGCTCTGCAGTGTCTCCACAGACTCGAGGGGCTTTCTTTGTGAAACAGCTTGCTTGTTTATGTCATCCCTACCGCTATCAAAACTGCATTGTGAGGGCTCGGTAAGGAAGGGAAGGGCTTGTTAACACTCGTGCACTGCCTAGCATCTGAGTGGGCTTAGCACATGAGAAGAGGTAAGGTTTGGGTACAAGCTGATGGTGCTGCAAAGAGAGGCCAAAGAGAGCTCAGGCACAGCTGCTGACAGGAGCAGGGCTGCCAGCAGTGCTGGGCTGTGCTTCGAAAGATTTGTGGGAGCACTCCGAAAACCTGCCAGCTGCTGGCTTCTGGCACAAAATGTGTATCGTGTTACAGCAATTGCCATGCAAAGACTAAAACACTAATGCTTCTTTTGGCTTGCTTGAGGATATTTATTGTGTTACTGATTTGTCTGTTTTTCCAGAAACCATGCCAAGCTGCAATGATCTGGTTTTGAAGATGTTATTTTGATCATCTACAAAAATTCATTAGTGCTACAGCCAGGTAAGCTATTACAGAAGCAAAAGCACATTAGAAAACTTCCTGGATAAAAGACTGGGTTTTTTTTTCCTATCAAGAATAAAAAATGACAATCAAGAAGAGTGATGAAGTGTGCCCAGAAGACAGAAAACCACAAGTAGGAAATACACACAGTTTGGTTTTTTGTAAGGTCTTGACACCACAGCATTACCTCTAAAGCATGCATATGCTGATTCCATGGGTTGCAGAATAACTGCTGTGCTAAAGAAACCACATTCTCCCTTCAGCCTTGTTCTAACTTCTCACAATGTATAGATTGAATTTCTGGGTTGGCTGGTTTGCAACCCCCTTTCACTCTGCCCCCTTAGGTTACTAAGTTTCTTGCTATTCATCAAAAATGTCAGACTGTTTCTACAATATGGACATTATCACCACAATGATTGTATTGTACCAAAAGATTAAACATTTTTAGTTAATTTGAAACCAATCCTTGTATCTTCTGAACATTTCCTTGGAAAAACTCTTAATATAGATTCTAAGCAAGCAGATAAAACTGAAGTTTGCTCTAATTTCTGTCTCAGATCCTGCCAGTCATTGAGACATCTGGGTTATGGCAGAAAACAAGCATTGGCCAGTTGTTTTTATCTTTAATGAACTACTGTGTCACACTCGTGAAAGTCTTATGGTTCAGGCTGGGCAGCCCTTCGCATCAAGAATGTTAGGAAAGCTAAAAATAGAAGCCTGGAGAACTTTTAGACAATAAAATTCAATGGAATAAGGTGGTGTTTCAACTGGGCTGGAGCAGAAATGCTGCAAATGATAGGTTTTGCCTGGAGAAGTAAAACTTTTAATCAAATCAGATTAGGCAACATTTAATTTCAAAGAAAGTCTGGGATCTGTAAATTGTAGACTAATTGCAGGAGATGCTAGAGAATGCTACTGAGGCAACCACCTGAATGGGGTACTCTGGGATTTAAATTCTGTTTCGAAAACAATGAAGAGATATATTAATCTCAGCCTTCATATTAGTGATCATGTCTCTTTCTGTGCAAAGAAAAAAGTTACTTTGTACGAAATGCTTCAAATTCCTGCCCATTTTACAGCAGAGGGGCAGTGGGTTTCAGTGGGCGTAAGCTAGGTATCTGAAGTCAGAAGTCAGCTTGCCTGTATGGCTCTTTCTAGGGTCTCCCTCTAGGGACAGCTCTAGGACAGAGGCTCACAAAGCACCACGTACTAGATTTTTGGGGCAGAAATGTCCTATAGCCCCCACAGGGTGAATCTCCTGTTGCAGAACTATCTCTTGACATCTGCCTATGAACTTGATCTAGTCCATTTTTCATGCTGCCAAGTGGATAGTTTTCCATCCCTTCCTTTAACATAGCATTGTCTGTTAATAATTCTTATGACGATTCAGCAACATAATAGGTCAGTTCTTTGTCCAAGTATCCAGATCTTTGTGAGGTTTTGGTTGTATCTAGAGGTATACAGAGGCAGACAGCATAGAAATGTGTTGCCTCTGATGCCCCTTAGCCACTGGTTATCTTCAGAAATCCTGTTTTTGAACTGTGTGTCACCGTTCAAGTTCGGCAAATATTCTGCATTAACACTTCATAAAATAAACAGAAATTAAAGGCAAAGAAACAGAAATTTCTGCACTATATGTTAATCCAAGGGGAACATCATCACCTTGTTATGGATTTTATATATGAGATTTGAAGTGTGAGAAGCAAGAGAAGCAAATATGTAAAGTTATTTGGGATCTTGGGCAAAAATATTTTCTGTGCTGTTTTAAAATTACTAGCCAAGGATTATTGTTTTTTGCATCTCTGTCATTGTCCCTTTTGCCATCTAGACAATGGTGTCTTGTTACTTGTAACTGATGGAGAGAGAAGGTATAAGATTGAAAACTACCTGAATTGAAAATAAATTGCTCTTCAGTGAAGCTGATTATGAGTATTTGTGATTCTTTCTGTTTGTAGGAGGTATGTTGAACTGGCTTTTCATGTTCTGCTGCATTAGGTAAGAGATCTTGGACAAAACATGAATGCCAGGTTATAGTATACCTGGGGCAAGCCGCAGAGCAGTGCACATCCACTGACACAGTAATAACAGCCTTCCAGGAAAGAAAATGTTGAACAACTTGTCTGACATCAATAAACCTCTGTTTTTCCATAAGAGCATCAATAATCAGGGTTCTTTTCAATGTGCTGTTGATGCAGGATGACATTTTTGGAGGTATTGAGCAACCGATTCTTTCCCCTCTCCCCACTTGCCCCTCAGCATCAGTGATTGATGTTAGCACTTCTTCATAACTCCAGAATTAAAAAATGCTACATACTCAGGAAGAGGAAATACTTAAAACATATTTGCCTTGTGTATTTTATTCCAAAACACCTTCAGTCGCTGAAAATGGGTCATGTCAGGGACTTGGGGGCTGTACTGCCTCACTAGGGAGTAGCAGGTTCCCACAGAAGCTGTGAGAAATGCTGCTAAGTAGCAGCTGAGCTAAGCACAGGTTTATCTCCTCACTTCACCTCTTCTACTGTGAGCAGCATTCAGAAGCAAAGCGGTATAAGGGTGAGAAACCCTTTCTTGTTCTCACAAACGGGGATTTATTGGAGAAAGGCTCTACCAAAGTGTCAAAGAGACAGGGAAGCAAAATGTCCTGGCTGTGGGGTTCTGTTTGAAACTAACAGACAGACAAACCAAGGCTGGTCCTGAAATATGACATTTTCTGCTCAGGCGGTGCTGTAGAAGCTTTAGGTCCATGTTATTCACTAAGAATATGGAACAGCAGGTGCCTGCAGGTGACTTAATCACCTGCTTTAGAGAGGAGAAAGAGGGAGCAGAGATGGGAACACTGAACAGGAAAATTAAGAGGTCATAGAGAAAACTTGACACTGACTTTATTCCTTAATATAGTGGGAGAAGGGAAGGGAAGGGAAGGGAAGGGAAGGGAAGGGAAGGGAAGGGAAGGGAAGGGAAGGGAAGGGAA
>NW_008609047.1:29753-44748 GCF_000691845.1 Merops nubicus
CATTAATATAGTGGGAGAAGGGAAGGAAAGGTAAGGGAAGAGAAGAGAAGAGAAGAGAAAAGGAGAAGAGAAGAGAAGAGAAGAGAAGAGAAGAGAAGAGAAGAGAAGAATGGTTAAATTACATATGTGCATTTTTGGTTTATAACCAAATAATAGGCTCCTGTAGCCAACACTGAAATATGATTAACTAGTCACAGTCATTTCTGATATTACCCTGTAATGAAATGGTATATTTGAGTACAGAGAACGAATAATGAGATTCTTGACTTGCACCCTTCCTGTGTTTTAATTGTAAGCAAGCAGATGCAATCCATAACACTAAATAAGATTTCCTCACATTTCCTTCTGAAAATGGTTTTAAGTAAGATAAGGCACCAAAATTTAATCCTTTTAAAAGATGTGCAAATACTGAATCCTTGCCGCAGACACAATCTTACCATGAATTTATATGGGAGCTTTAATGGTTTTGTAAATTAATCAATAACATGGTTAAATTATATTTGCTCATCTAATTATTTTCCATGTCCTGTAAATTAGAACTTCAGTAGTTTCTAAGAAAAATCAGTCCTGCTGCTTGTATCACATTTGTGTTTACTTACTGATACATTATTGAAGTGCTTGTTTATTTGTTCTGCTATAGGCTGGTAGCTTTTTCTTTGCTGTTTGAGTGGCAGCTATAGGGTTGAAAAGCTATGCAAAGATAATTGCATTATATTTAATATGCCAAATCCATTTTAGCAGAGAAATACTGTGCATTTATAGCCTCTCCTTATTTATAGCCTCTCCTCAAAATCCTCCTTGTCTCATCCGTAGGGAAACAGGATTTACCCACCCTTTCCCCCCAGGAATCCTTGGAACGTTTTTAATGACTGAAATGGATCTTGACTGGGTTCTTAGCCTTGTGACTTTGAAGGGCACAGCTTCAAGCACGTGTTGGATTAGATGACATCCAGAGACGCATTCTAACTTGACTTATTCCATGATTCTGTGAATCCAGTCATCCAAGAAATTTTCCCTACTCATTTTTCCCAAAGTCCTGTACCCAGATCCCCAACACTTACGTGTCTGTATGACAGAATTAAGTCACTCTTTATTGCTGACGAGAAAATTGTGCCTTTTGCAGGAGACCAGGGTTTGTGGCAGAAGGAGAGCTATCAGCCCCCAGTACCCTTTCACGTGCAGTGCACCTCAGTTTTGGGAGGAGGGCACTGGCCACTCCTCTGTGCATGAAGGCCAGCCAAGTTAAGGAGCACAGCAGGACACCAGAGCATGGGGCTGCAGAGTGTAAACCCCAGGGGAAGTCAAAAATGACATGGGCCTTCAGGCTTGCATGGCAGTCATGGTCCCTAGCTCAGGAGGCTATAGGGCCCCTCCCTTGCCTTGCTCACAGACATGGCAAAGGGGGCTGGAACTGTCAGGGAGACTGACTGATGGCAAGGAGGACCTAAAACTGCAAGTACAAATGTGTGGCAGGAGAAATGCAGAGCAAGCATTGTAGCTGTAGTGGGATCAGATATTGCTGAGCACCAGAGCAGCAGGAGCAAACCTGAAAAAACAGACTCCTGCTTGGCTTTTCATCCCTTAAAATGCTTTTGGAGCTGCCATCAGACTAACAATTTCCCATTCAAGACTCTCAGTGCCTTTGGATTAGAAAAGGCAGGCAGGCAGCAGGTTTGATTTCAGAGATACAAACAAAAAGAGAAGAGCACCGTGGAAAGTTGCCTGGCTACAAATCAGGGCTCAAGGGATGAGAAATAGAAGGAGAGGTTACCTGCCTTCATCATTTTAACATGTCTTTATATGCAGCAGCCAGCTACAGAGGTTGGAAAAGCAGGTAGACATGAAAGCCAACCTGAATATGGAAAGATCTGTTGAGTGCTTCTTACTTTCCCATGCCTCCTAACCATAATTTTATGTGTATGCACACACAGAGAGACACAGAAACACACTTAGAGAGCATAAAATATTACATGTAAGTGGGACTTTTTTCTCTCTTTGATACGCCAACAAACTGGCATATTTAGAATTGCACCGCTCTAATTTTTTTTTTTTTTTTTTGTTTTTGTTTTGCATTTACTTTCTGTTTTTTTAGATACATAAATGACAAGAGAAGAAGCAGAGGCAAGAAAGTTCAAATGAACAGCCTGAGACTAGTATTTCAATATCTAGGTATCTATATCATAAACTGATCTTTTTACAGTCCAACAAATTAGGTCTTGTCTTAACACGGAGTACTACTTTATAACAAAAAAATCCCAGTTTAAGCCAAATTTTTTGTTTTTCATGTTAAGGCACATGCAGAGATCAAGCTGAATATTTCATGCATACATTCATAGCTATATGAATTTGTAAAAAGAATCCACTGTTATGAGCTTGGTTTTTTTCCCTAGATTTTTGACTGTGGTTTCAGATTCTCTGACTTGCCCAGATTTCTTCACCTGGCATTTTCCAGGTTTGTCTGCTGGTCACATCACACAAGAACTCTTAAATGAACATCTCTCTATAATGATTATTTTTTTTTTTTTTTTTTAACTAAAATGACGTTTTTCTAAAGTTTTTGTACATGGATAGCTCTAATAGGTCTTCACATGGAGAGCCAATGCTTTCCATTGCACTAGGCTCCATCATAGGGTAATTGCTGGGTTCATTTTTCTACAGGAAAACAATTTGCTGCATAGCTTAACTCACCATTCTGTAGCCCTGATTGTGAAATAATTTAAGCACGTGGATATCTTCAGAAGCCTGACCGTTCCCATAACGCTTGGTAGAACAACAGAAATGTATGAAGTTATATATGTGTACAGGTATTAGTGGGATTGAAGTCTCTTATTGTTCCTTTCTACCTCTTAAATGGTCTTTTGTAGCTTTGACTATTCACCGCAGAACAGTTTCAGGTTCAGAGATACTTTATCCTTTTGATTTGCTTTGTTCCTTGATCCTGTCACTGCAGTACTCTCCTTCAAGCTTCAGAACAAAAGTACTTTGGGGAGCAGAGGCCCTGTGGCAGGGAGCACGGCTCTGCTTTCCTCCTGGCAATGTGCCGAGGAGCTGAGCCGAGGCAGAATATTCTTGCTTGTTCAGTGCAGCAGCTTCAGTAACTGCACCAGTGCAGACCTGGGTCTCCCTAATGAGATGAGTCCATTTCCTTAGCACAGGCAAAACAGCAGAAAATAGCTACAGTTAAGGGTAGGGCTTGCTTTTTTAATTTTTATTTTAATTTTTTTTCTTTTTTTGATTGAGCGTCCTCAATGCAAGGCATTTTTCTCAGAAGGCAGCTTTATCCTAAGTGGCTCCTGCTGGTTTACACACACCCTATCCTTTCTCTAGCTTTGGAAAGTGGTTCTACTTGATTGCTCAGTTTGACTCTTAGAGTCAGTGGTGGCAGGGGAATTACAAAGGCGATGAAGGTGCAGCCAAGTCCCACGTAGCGTGTGCCAGATTTAAGCTGATTCAGAGTTGTGCAGACTGGCTCTGAAACTTTGCACAAGAGACAACGACTTTCTGAAAAAGTTGTGTGTTTTTTTTTTTTTTTTTGCCAGCAGTGTGCACCTGGCTCAGGGAACCTGCTGAGGTGTGCTCACCTTGCACAAGCAACATGGTCGGTGGTGTTCTGCAGATTGCTGGGCTGCTCGTTGGTGGCATCGGCATGACTGGGACATTTGCTGTCACAGGCATGCCCCAGTGGAGGGTGTCTGCCTTCATCGAGAACAACATCATCGTGTTTGAGACCGTTTGGGAAGGCCTGTGGATGCACTGCATCAGGCAAGCCAACATCAGGATGCAGTGCAAAGTCTATGACTCCATGCTGGCCCTCTCGCCGGACCTACAGGCATCCAGAGGGCTGATGTGTGCTGGGTCAGTGCTCTCCTTCCTCGCTTTCATCGTTGCCATTATTGGGATGAAGTGCACACAATGTGTGCAGAGCAGCTGGCCAGCCAAGGGCTATATTATTCTGACGGCTGGGCTCCTCTTCATCCTCTCGGGTGCAGTCGAGCTCATTCCAATCTGCTGGGTTGCCAACACCATCATCAGTGACTTCTACAACCCCTTGGTCAATGCTGCACAGAAAAGGGAGCTTGGAGAGGCGCTCTACTTGGGCTGGGTAGCCACACTCTGCCTCATTGCTGCCGGAGCCATATTCTGTTGCTTTTACCACTGCTTGGAGAAAACCAGAAGCTACGGTTACTCTGCACCAACCCACTACCCCTCTCACAGCCAGCGCTTGCACAGGAGGACTGAAAGCTCATACTCCAAAAGTCAGTATGTCTAGGTGCCTCCTGCCTCTTCCTGTTTTTGAAGCATTCAATCTGGATGGATGGATGGATTTCAGTTTCTGCATGAACAGGCAGCTAGAGAACTCTCTTTGCCCTCTGCCCTGTAACTGAGGCTGCATTTTGGAGCTGCAGTTACTGCCAATGGGCTCTGTTGTGGCTAATGCTGCAGCACAGACAGTTTTAATGCATGGAAAGGTGAATGTTTAACGTTATTTTAATAGTAACTTGGAATAGCTTTGGGGTTTTGTGTCTTTGCTTTGGGTTGCATTTTACGTGTAAAAAGGCTTAAAGTTCCATTATGATATGAAATTCTGGCCTATTGCAAAAAAGTCAAGCACCTTTTTTTTTTTTTTTTTCCCCTGAGAAAGAGGGGATAACAGTGAATAAAGACAAGATAATAATAGTTTAAAAGAAAAGCATTTACTAAGGTGTTGATTTACTGTAGGTCTAATGGAAGATTGCATATTCAGCAGAGGGAGGTAAACTGAAATATATGAAAAAATATCCCTTATTTCAGAGAATAAACATAGCTCTATGTTTATCCTAAGTATCATCTTTTGGGTGAAAGTTAATACTGCTTTTGCAATCCATACAGGTCAAACTCATTCACATCCTTCACTTTAGAGTCAGCAGTATCCCCTTGCAAACTCCTTGTAACCAATGAATAAGGTGTAACTCCAGACTCACAGAAATCAATGGGATTTTGCTCTTGACTGTACTGGGAACATAATTCGATTTGTGACGTTCATTAGAAAACAATATTCTTGTTCTATAGTTTGTTTGACTGATTAAAAACTTTTATAGAAAGTATATTATGCAATTTGTAGTTCTCTAGTAAATTCCTTGGACTACTGCTACCTGAAAGTCTGGAAGCAAATTCTTCAACTCATAAGATGAGACTCTTAACAAGCTAGAAGAAACCAAATCTGCTCTATAAGTCTTTCATAGTGTTTGTAAGAAACCTAATATGATATTTTATTTTTCCTCCTTTTAAAGTAAATTTTATCTACGTATGTATGCGTGTAATGCCCACAACTTTTCTGTAATACAGCAGTGAGTGGCTGTATTTCCTCTGCATTCATTCAGTAGTGTTTATATGCCAGTCGAGTCTCTTTTCTGGGAGGGTGGGGGAAGAGAGTGGAGAATAAAATACATTTTTAGCAACTCTGTGGATACCCTACACAGAACTCATATCTAGAAGACCAGGGTTTATAATGATGTCTATAGTAAAGTCATCTGCCTTGTTCATCCCTCTAAAAGGCAGGTACAAGATCTTACTCAGAAAACTACATGTATATGTACTGGGGCACTGTGGTTATCTCTGCTGTCAAAACAGAGAGTCACTCATGCAGTATTCATCTACAGGTCCCAGACAAGCCTCAGTGAAAAGTGAGACAGACATGACATCTCTTGTAAAAGCTCTGTGTACATCACATATGACTGATACATTGGGTAGTATTGTCTGTTCCCTGTAAAGCACACACTGATCTAGCTGTACAAACAAAAAAGGATACAAGAAGACTATAAGAAGACTTCCAAAACTGTCCACAGGTCTAACAGGAACACAAGTCCAGTAGACTGTGAGTAGGACCCTGAAGTTTTGAAATTCTCCCGTAGAGTGTATGCTGCAAACAGTTGCAAAACAACTGCCTGAAGCAATAAACTTTCAAATATTAGCCTGTAATTTAGAACTCATTTTTGTGCTTACAAACAAATAAAAGGAAATAAACAGTATTGCCTCTGCAAATTAAACTAAGAGTGTCTGGCTTGTTCCCCTTTGCCCTGCACTTTGGGTGCTTGTATGCACTCCTACAACGTAAAATGGATGTGGAACCTTTCCAGGTCCACCTGGTGCCCTCTGTGCTGTGTAAACGAATGCACAACTGACAGGTTAGAGGAAAGCAATGCTCGTTTAACTCAGAGGAGTGAAGGTTCAAGATTTCAATCACTGCTCTGTGATTGAGCAACTGGGCTTTCATTCATAATGAGCCTCTCCTGATTCTCCCACTGCTGCTGCAACTGTTGCAGAGGTCTGGAGGGTAGAGCTGCCACGTGCACTACTAAGCACTGCTCTCATTAGAGCTAGATGGGGAGGTGGTGAAACACATGGGTTGTAGCAGAGCTGCGGTTTCAGGAGCTGTTTTGTGCGGGCAAAGCAGAACTGTAACAGCCTGAGTGTCTGTGCTACAATTTTATATGAGAAAGAACCACCTGACACACGAGGTTATCACAAATGTGCAAACCCAGTAGGGTCAGCTGCGTATAGTGCATTTGTCTCTTTAAGGTGCAGTCCTGAATAGGTGGTGTACTTCCCCATGTTTTTGAATACATGTGGAGCTTATATGTGAGAGTTTATCTGTAGGTTGCTTGCTTTCTGTTTCACTGTCAAACATTACTAGTAAAGAATAATAGAAAATGGAGCAGAGGGAGATTAGGAGAGGCCGTATCTTGTGCCTCCCAGGTAGGAAATAAAAGAGGAGTCTTACTGTGTCAGGCTGGAGATGTATGGAGAGCTGCTGCTGCCACTGTTGGAGCAGGTGCCTACAGGTGCCTGTCAGGGCAGAGCAGCATGAAACCAAAGGCAGTGCCTTGTTGCACCTGGAGGTACCGTCCCCACTTCCAGTCTCCAGTACTCAGGGTATCTTTGTGTTTAACAAAACAGCAGGCTTGTCTGGGATTTAATCCCATCACCAAGGGTCATAATTTGATCTCACAGAGTGGATGCAGTGTGCTGTCTTAGCATGAGGCATGATGCACAGCTCTCCCTTCCGGCTGAGCTGGAAGAGGGGCAGTGCTGGGTAACTCCAGCTCTATGAAAGTCCTGGAAAATACCTACAGTCCTGAAAGGCACTTCCACTATTCCAGTCTTGCCTTGCAGAGTGTGATTGAGCCCCTGAACTGAACCTCTCAATCAATCCCTACCTCCATTCTGCATTTTGGATCCTTCTAGCCCTTGGACTTCGCCTGTTGTTCTACCATGGCTCAACCCCTAGGCAGCAAATCAAGCTGACCCCTTGTTAACCATGCTGACTCCCCACTAATCCCACTGTTCTGTGGAGCTGGTGGCCACAATACTTTCCTGCAAAGTCTCAGCAAATAAATGGCACCTAAGAGGTGTAAGCCATTAAGAGTCTTAAATATGTGTTTCCGGAGAAATTAGGAGAAGGCTGATGCCAACTAGTTTGCCTAGGTACCATCAAGAGTCCCATCAGCACCATCAGTTCCTTTCATTAGTGAGGGGTGGTCCATGTAGGACCAAAAAGGACAAATAAGAGGAGAAGACAGTGTGAGTGGAGTTCATTCTAGAAAAGGTGATATCCATTAAATACTCCATTCCTCTTCTCAATGAATAAATATGCCAAAATTATTCCCAAAAGACGTTTGTGCAATAAAAACTTCCAGAGGTGGTTAATCTGCAGTGTCCTTAGCAATCTATCTCACTACTTAATTATAATTTTCATTAAAAAAGATTTTTGTGACGCTTAAATTAAATCTCCCCATTGCAGGCTAAGGCTGCTCCATTATTTCTTGTCCCAGCAGCAGCAGACATAGAAAACAGACTATTGCTTCCCTTCAAAGAGGGCAGCTTTTTCTGTATTTCAGAACTGTTGCCATCTTGAACTTCTCTTACACAGCTTGACTATCTCTAATTTTTTTCTCACTGGCATCATTGTTAAATTTCTCCCCATACTTGTTTACTTCTTCCAGTTCTTTTTGGCTGCTCCACCTCTTTCTTTAAGTTTGATGCCCAAAACTGGACAAAGAATCCCAGAGGAAGCCCCACCACTGCTGAGCACACTGAATAAACTTACTACAGGTTATCATACCATGGGGTAAATGATACACAAAACTAAGAAAATACCTTCTTTGAATATATTAAATGCATTGAACTTCTATTATTCCAGGCCTCAGGATCACCAGCTTTCCTGTGCTGTGGGACTTAATCATTGACAGTACATTGACCAACTGGGTGTCTAATGTGAATTTCCTTGCTGCAGTTCCTCCTTTATTACTAGATATATGAAAGTAATAAGATGAGACCCCAGAGAAATCCTTGGCTCCAACAGTAGCAGGAATCAATGACTGGAAATTTGAACATGATAGTTCCCCTTCCAATATATCCTTTTGTTGGTTTATTCACTCATAGATTCTACATCCACATGACATTATTTTCATTCTTCTCCAGCCCTTTGGTGTTGCAGCAGTTCAGGCCCATACAGCAACTAAGGACCATGCAGCCACTCACTGTCCTCCTCCACAGTGGGACAGAGAGGAAAAAATACAACAAAAGGCTTGTGAATTAAGACAAAGACAGAAAGTGATCACTCATCAATTCTGGTCAAGGGCAAAACAGATCTGACTTGGGGAAAAAATATCAATTTAATTTGTTATCAATCAAATCAATAAAACACATTCCCCCCACCTGTCTCATCTTCCCCATCTCAACTTTGCTCACAAATTATCTACCTTCTCCACTCCAGCAGTGCTGAGGGACAGGGAATGTGGTTTGTGGTCCGTTCCTCACACATTTTCTCTGCTTCTTCTTCCTCCTCAGGTGTAGGATTCCTCACAACCTTCTGCTGCTCCAATGTGGGGTCCCTCTCATGGGAGACAAGCCTCCATGAACTTCTCCAGCATGAGTCCTTCCCATGAGCTACACAGCTCTTCACAAAGTGCTCCAGTGTGGGTCTCTTCCATGGGGTGTAATCCTTCAGGAACAGACTGCTCTAGCATGGGCTCCCCTTGGAGTCGTGGCCTTCTTTGGGTGTCATCACCTGCTTGGGTGTGGTGTTGCGGGTGTCTGTCTGCTCCACTGTTCACCTCCATGGGCTGTAAGGCAACAGCCTGCTGTCTCACCATGGGCTGCAGGGGAATTTCTGCTCCAGTGCACCTCCCTCCTTCATGAACTCTGGCATCCGCACAGACGTTTCCCTCACATCCCACTCCTTCACCACTGCAGGTTTTCCAGCAGTTTCTTTATTTTTTTTCTTTCATAAACACATTATCACAGAGGTGTTACCACTGTTACTGATGGGCTTGGCTTTGGCCAGTGGTAGGTCTGACATGGAGCCAGAGGAACTTCTAGCAGCTTCTCACAGGAGCTACCCCTGTAGCCTCTACCCGGCTACTACAACCCCACCACAAACAAGCTCAGTACAAATGTTTATGTTAATTTCCCACTGCTGTGTCAGAAGCTCTTACAAGGTCCAAGTAAATTAGATTTTATCAACTTTTATTTTCTAGAAAAAGTTACCAAACAAAAAAGGAATTTTTTTTCTAGTTCCATGCTGCATTTCATGTGTTTCCATTTACTTCTAGGTATTTATTATTTTTTTCAGAATTGATGTTAAATAATCTTATGCTATTAGGTTCTGACAAACAGGTTTCTAGCTGTGCACAGGGTTTTTCACCTCCCCACTCATTCCCATAGTTTCACTGTGCTCCAGGCATACAGTATCACTCCTGATTTGACAGATACTCTAACAGACCTTGCTGCTGGATTTGGAACCACACATGCTGAATTTCCCCCAATGGAAATTACTTTCCTTTTTCACTTTGTGCTCATAAAGATTTGGAGTTCTTTATCTACCTTGGATACGGTATTGTAATTCTGTCATGCTATCCTTCTATATCCTTGTTGGTACTTAAATCCAAAGAGGAGAAGGGCAAACTTAGACTTGTACTCACAGCCTGGTACACCTCTTCCTTTGCTGGTCTGTGTTATTTGTAAGCTTGTAGCATCTTTTATTATTCTATTTTTTGAAAAGCCTAACTTGGGTTGACTTCTATTAAGTCTCATTTTCCCCTTAAATTTTGTGTCTCCAGGCACTTTTACCTCATTGGCAAGGGTCTTCCACAGAGATAAAGATCCTCTCATCTTAATGATCTTTCACATACCACTTTTTGCCTTAAAATATGAGCCCTTGTTCCATTCCAACATAAAAGCATCAGATTTGCTGAGGCCTTTCCCTCCTCTATTTCATACTTATTTTTAAGTCTGTCTTCACATGTCAGACTGTTTTCTATCTTTTTTTCTTTCCCTTCCTTAACATTCAGCCTGTTCACTCTCAACACGTGGTTGGTAGAAATTGTTATTAGACACAAGTATCGCATTCTGTGAAAAACCTCACTTTTCAGGCATGGAATGAACACATTTACTGCTCGATGATGGACAAAGAAGTTCGTATTTTGACTGGCTACAATTAGGAACAGCTTTGGATTGTCCTTGAGGAGTGGTAGTGTCCCCACACTGGTGAATTGTTTGTGTGCTTGCAGGCTCTGGGCTGTCACTGTGCAGAGACACATCAGCCCCAAAATTACAGCAACAGTGGTGCATCCTTGAAGCTGCTATGATTCACAATGTGGGTAAGTGTGTTCTGACAAAAATTAATTGCTTCCTGCAAAATACTCCTGCTTTGGTCTCTGTGCCAGCACAGGTCCACAGTGATTTATGACTTCCAAGAAGACATTCTTTTGTGTGAGTGCAGGAACAGCTGTTTGGCTAGGCTGGTCTTCCTTTCTCCTCCACATCTTCTCTTCCTCTATTTGAAGAGGAACTGAAGTAAACTGGGAGATGGACTCTGCCAGCTGTGCAGGCCAAATGGGAAAGGGTAATCCTGCTCCTTCCTAGGGGCTGCCCAGCTTACACTCTGGGGAAAGTCAGCAAAAATGTCCAGGGAAGAGGTGGGAGGAATAATGGAACATCCTGACTGGAAGCACGGAGGTTGGATAAAGGACTCTGGATTTGGGTAGAGAGAGAAAGGGGAGAACGGAGGGGTGGAGTGTGACACTCCTGTGTGCTGAAATGTCAGATTTGGAGGTGTCACTGGGTGCACAAGGTTGAGGGTTATGATGGCAGAGCTCATGGTGCTAGGAGCATGGAGGTTAGTTAATTACATTCAGGAGGTGAGGTTTGGGAGAGGACAAAAAGTGAGTGGTACAGGACATTATGACAGAAAGATGGGGAACCCTCCTCGTTCTTCAGAGTTTGAGACTTGTTTAGTTACCTGCAGTTCTTGGTTGCTGGAAAGCTAGTTCAAGGTTGTATTGTTATGCTGTGCTCCAAGAACAATTTTTCTTGGGATTTTGAGCCTAAGAGCTTGTTTCTAACAGTATCAGATAGTCTAATAAAAGCTATTACCTGTTTCTAGAAACCTTACCTCTCATTTCTCTTTAGGCCATCACAGCCACAATATACTTTCTCCTTCTCTTCTATTCCATCACAGTAAATCATGCAAATAAAGGAGTTCCCCTGGGCTTCTTCCAGTAATAAGCAAACTGTATACTCTGCTGCTAACTCTTACAAAAACAATCAATACTGCCTTGGGATTTTGCCTCGTTACATTTCCAACAGCTTGATGTGAACTTGGCCATCAAATGCCCCCAAATATTTTCTAGAGGAACGTTTTGAGGTCCTGTTGTTAAACAGCAAAGTTAGATAGCATATTTTCTGGCAAGTTCTATTTCTGTCAGGATGGCTGCTCCCTGTACACAAGCACTGAGGTGACAAATACTGTGTAAAAGCCTGAAGCAGTTTAGATGGATTAAATAGTCAAGGGAGTATTTAATATTTTATTGCTATAGGGTTTTATTACACTAAACTTGAGTTCATTCACAGTGTCCAGGAGACAGGCTTCCTCAGACATGGAATATCATTAAGAGTTTGGCAGTTTTGTCAGGCTGTGAATTCCAGGCATGCTGAGGAAGATGATGGAAAAGAAATACTGGTTCTTTTCAATTCAGCTGTCAGTCATGGGTTGCCCCAGAGCTAGAGTGCCCAAGTACAGTGCTTGTTACACGTCTGGGGTAAATCCCTCTCAAAACTACATCGAGCAGATGTTCCTTTCTCTCCAAATGTGCCATGCCTGAAGAGGGGGGGAAGGAGATGTACCTTCATCTTTCTGTTTATGTGCAAGTAGCAATATTAAAGTTAGAACAAATAAAAAGGCTTCAGTCCATTTTCTCCTGAATTAAAACAGAATCGTACTAAACATTTGCTTCACCAATAGGCTCAAAATACAGCTGTCAATCAAAATACCATACAAAATAATGGAATCATTACCTTGACTACGATTTCATTGACCAGCCTTTGTGAATAGCTGAAAACAAAACGATTAACCCAGCATGTAATGAACAGACTAGTGGAAGCCACAAGCAGAAAAGAATGGATGCCTTTCACATGTGTTTCCAAAACAAATGGTCTGCAGATGATCCTACCACCATTTGTTACAAATGGTTGTACGCTTAAAGCAGATTTTACATGTAGAGGACCATCTAGGTCTGCATGGCTTCACCCGACACCTTTGCCCAAGGGGACAGGACGCAGAGCAACTGCAGGGCCACAGCCTGCTGGACTCCCTACTGCAAGACTCTGCAGGTAGTTAGGCAGCTTTGCAGCCTTACTGCCTCTGGGAGGTTAAGAGACTAAACTTTAACTCTTAGTAATCATTAATCCAAAGAGTGCTTTTGATAAATCTGCATATTTGACTGTTCCAAAAATGTTGCTGAACCTTAAATTTAGTTCATTAGCCTGTAGCATAACCGATCTATCTATTCTGGATGAGAACTCATAATGAACTATGTGCTTTATAGTAGTACATTTGTACAAGATTAAAGTCTATTTGTCTATATATAGGTGCACGTGTATGTATAAGGACTTTAAAATTCATTGTACATAGAAGATATACAGAAGAATTAATCCTTTCTGGGAGGCAATTAAGTGTTTACATTATTGATGCCTATAATTAGTTAAGCATTGGGGATCATTGACAGGTTCTGTTAATCATGTGGACTCCAGAAACTCCACTCCCTTGTTTTCAAGGGGCATCAGCATTTTAAAAATTAGGGAGGGAACAAATTATATTGCCCTGGGAAAATTTTCAAATTCACATCCTGATTTCAAGAAAAGAGAAATGTAAATCTGAGCAGAGATCCATAGAAAGATTAGGTGTAAAGGCTACATGCTTCCTCAGTTGCCTGTTTTCCTCTTTGAAGGCAAATTTTGAGGTTGACATGTTTGTATAAGAACTGGTTTTCCCACGTTGAGTCAGGTAAGCATCCAAATAGCATAACAAATGGGTAATACACAGAATGAGGAGACTTCTAAAGCCTAGTCAGATGTATGTGAGATTTCCCTTTTATTTCTTCTCACTTGACACTAAAGCCATTGCTTCTGCCATGCCCACCATGTAAGCATGTACTTAATTGTACTTTAAGAGTTGTCTACTGTTTAGAGTGATTTTGAAGTAACTCAGTCAATGGAGCATTTCCTTCTGAGAGGTGAGGAGAGCCTTTAAATGGAGGTTTAGTTTTCTAGGGTATACAAGGGCATAAGAGCTCCTTCGAGGCTGATTTAAACACAGCACTTTTCTGCAAAAGATAATTCTTCCAGCAATTAGCAAAACCAAGGACTCACTGGCATTTAAGAGGTTGATGAGATTTTCCAGTCCTCATGAGTTTCCAAGATATTGGTAGTGTTGATTTTTTTTTTTCCCAGTCTATCTCCTGTAGATGATTTTAATGTCTGAAATCTATCTTCAGGTTTCAATACTGCTGTTTATTGGTTTCCCTTTCCCGTTTCCTTCCCCTCAGGTTTCAGTTACAAGAACCATCCTGCAACTGCACAGTACATGCAGCAATGCAGCCTGGGTGTTCCCCTCACACGCCTACAGCTACGCTGGACGTCACTTGCCATAGGGACTACTTCTGGTTAAAGATCAAAAACCCACTCAACCATTTGGCACTCTCTGTATGTATTGCTACACAACCGGCAAAAGATGCATTTTCATAGCATTTCTGTGAGCAGATCATCTTTCATACAAACCGTGCTCTGACTGTCACAGAGTGTAATTTTATGCATGACCTCAATGGCTGACCCTCCCAGAGTCACGTAAGGAAAAATATTTCAGAGCAATCCTGCTGGATAGGGCAGTCAGATAAACAGATTCAGGGTATTACACATGGTCTGTTTTCAAGCTGTGAATACCTTCAAGAGATGGCTGGCTGAAAATGTTGCACAAGGAGTTTTCCTGTTGAAAAAAAAAGACATCTAAATGCTAGTTCTGAGAGGGCTTTTCCATAATAAGTTGATTTCTTTTCTGTAGTTAAAATAAAATAAATAAAAACAGTTTTCAGAATTCAGAGTTAAAGTCCTACATGCTAAATGGAGACTGTACTCAAGTTAAATAGGATGGGTCTTGTGTGTAGTCTTCTAAGGTAGCAGTCTCCTGCCAGAAAAAGGAGTTTCTTTTAGACAAGTAACCTTCTGTGACTTCTGATTTCATCTCCATCACCTTCTTTGTGGCACTGAGCAAAGTGCCTTAACTTTTCTGCATCATGGGATTCTTTTTTTATGTCTGCAGAGGACATTATTAATCTCTCTATAAGAACATCTCTGGTAATGTATTTAATTTCTATGGGCTACATTTAAAATCTTAACTGAAGACATTTCCTGCTAGCAGACTTGAAGGTAAAAATTTGTGAGAAATAATTTTTCATAAAACAAAATTCCAATTAAATTTAATTTTTATTAAATTAACAAAAAGCAAGCAAACAGCGCTGGGTGCACCGGGAGTCTCTGCTCAACCAAGACGCGCACACATACAATCCCTGTCTTCGGCTTTTAATTGTCCCGGTTCATACATAGTCAGTAACAGGTGGGTCCATATAAATTAATTCCAAAAAAAATAGGTCCTCTTTGCAGTGTGTTCTTTTCACCTTTT
>NW_008609047.1:45128-45399 GCF_000691845.1 Merops nubicus
AAGGAGGGAATTTCGTGGGCTGTGAGTGGTTTAGACAGGCACTTACCTTTTCATGGGTTCTATTTTTGCTTTGAATATGTTGTGTAGGCACCTAAGGCTGTAACTAAATTAACACCACCAAAGGGGAAGACTGAGATTTTCAAACACACAGAGTCCACAGCACTACAACCGACAATCAGAGAATATGTCTGTCTTTGACAGCATTGCATTGACAGGGGCCTTCATTGTCTTTAGTTGGCCAACACTTTTTTTTTTTTTTTTTTTTTTTTTT
>NW_008609047.1:45430-68962 GCF_000691845.1 Merops nubicus
TTTAATTTTATACTCGAGCCATTGGTTCAGAGAACTGGAGTAACCAGAAACACACATTTCAGCAACACCCATGAGTTGCCATCATATACTATTGTCTCAAGGTAGGGAGACGAAAATAAAAAAACACACTATACAGCAGTTATTCCTAACTTGCTCAAGGCAAATCAGTCTTTGGAGTGTGTTTTGTCCGGGCTTGTAGCTATCTGTGCAGGCTGAGATACATAGTTGTGGGAGGGATCTCCGATTTCTTCCAAGGTGCATTGTACATTGAAAGAAAAACTCATCTTTTCATATTAGAGAATTGCCCCTAACCCCTCCTGATGTTACCTGGAGGAGATAATTAGTATAGAACATAATGACAACACTGTCCTTCTAATGGAAAGAGTCTCATAGAGGATTATTTTCTAACAGTGACCTTACTTACAGATTCAAACACAGAAGCTGTGAAACTCTGCAAGCTATTTTCTTTGTCACCCTTGTGAATTATGCAGCTGGTAGAGTAAAGCTTTGATGTTGATTGGAGTACTTGACTTTCCTGTACCTGTCTAATATCATGATTTTACTTTTGTATTTGATCAAAAAGAGGAATCTACATTAAAGAGCTACGCCAAGTACCTCCTAACTTGATTTAAAAAAACCCATAAAAATCAAATGTTCCCCATGGCTGTGGCACATAGAAAGTAAGTCCCACTCCAAGTCCAAGTTTAGCTTTTGTCATATCAACTGTAATGACCTATTTTACATAATATTTTAACAGATGGAAGTTCAGACTTTCTGTACTAGATTTCAACATAGCTGCAATCTTGCAGTTAAGAAACGACTAGCCCTGCAATTAGGCACCTTTAATTGAATCTCTGACACTTAATTATAAGATCACTACAGACACACTATGAGAAGCAGTAAAATCAAGTGTGACACACCCCTCTTAGTTTCCCATTGGCTAGAAACTTGTTAGGCTTGATGGGTAGATGCTGTAGTCAAAGGGGATTTCAAAGCAAATAAATAGCAGGTCCTTCTAGCCAGTCAGAAATGGATTTCCACCTGTCTGAACCTCAGACTGGAGAGAGCTGCTTTTAAAAAAAAAAATCAGCAACTTGCCACATGAGGAAATTACTAGAGAAAATATCTATTCTCATATTTCTACTAAGAAAAAGTGATTTTGGAAGACTTTGTAGGCCACCTCACTTGAGTTGTCTTTTTTAGAAGAAGCATGGCTTGCTGCGTGTTACAAATCACTGGTCTAATATTTGGAGGTGTCGGCATGGTTGGGACTTTGGCAGCCACAGTTATGCCTCAGTGGAGAGTTTCTGCCTACATTGATGGCAACATCGTGGTCTTCGAGACCATCTGGGAAGGACTGTGGATGGACTGCATCAGTCAGCTGGGTATCAGGCTGCAGTGCAAGTTCTACGACACCATCCTGGCTCTCCCTCCACCTTTGGAAGTATTCAGAGCCTTCATGTGTGTGGCAGTGGTCCTGTCAATTATTTCCTTTTTGATGGCCATTGTTGGTGTGAAGTACACTCACAGGACCACGGAGGATTCCCAGGGCATCAGTATCTTCATACTGGCAGCTGGAGTTGCCTTTCTACTGACGAGCATCCTCGTTCTGATCCCCGTGTCCTGGACTGCAGGGAGCATCATTCACGACTTCTATGACCCGAAAGTCCCCGCGCCACTGAAACGAGAACTAGGAGCTGCTCTCTACGTGGGCTGGGTGAGCACCGTGCTCCTCATCGCCGCTGGAGCAATGTACTGCAGCTTCTGGTGCTGGGCTGATGCAGCCTCAAAGTCCAGGTATCCGTCGCTTTCCCATCACAGACTGCACAAGCCTGACCTTGCAGGAGGGCTGGCCCTGAGCATGCATGCCTATGTGTAGTTGCTACATGTCATCTTTCTGCTTAGCATGTTGATATGTACTAATTGACTTCAGTGCCTAATTAAACTCTGAGTCTATAATGGAGGAACATATTTTTTTGTTTGCTGTTAATGATTGACATACATATCTGCTCTCTAACATGCTTACAGCAAATGTTATTACGTGGGCATTAAGTTAGAGCAGAACCAGAAGGAAAATTCACCATTAATGGGACTAAAGAATGGCATGGGAAGAGCAGCAGCAGCCAGGAGTGTCTCAGAGAAGGTGAATAGCATATGACTGGGCTGGAAGGCAGCTGCTGTGCAATAGCACCATTGCACTCCCCTAAACCCATGATGTGCAAAGGGAGCAGTGCATTTTCCTCTAAGGTAGAGTCTTCATAAGGACCGCTCTAGGACAGTGGTGAGAAGCATGGAGCTGGCAGCACAGCTGAAACAGCTGCTAAATGAATGGAGAAGCTGCCAGCAATCTGACGTCCAATACTGGCACACAAATGTTCATGCTCTCCCATCAGAGGCCTCTGTGATTGACTACGATGCTTGTGGAGTTGATGTATGCTTCTTATCTCTTCTGAAGGGCACAAAATGGCCCTGGAATAATAAAGCTTTTTAAAAAAATTTTTAGTTACGACACCAGATTTTTGCCATGAATGTATCAGTTTTCTGTTGCTTGCTCCCTCTCATTTTTACGGCTTCTCCTGTTCTATAGGTAGCAACCACTCTAAAGTTTAGGACAGACCATCTGTCTATGCACTTTAAAGCACTGTGCTATTGTAAAGTATAATTAAACAAGTCAGGCAATGTAAATGTGTAATCCCCACTTGCCCGTTGGAGGATCAAGAGTTCCTGCCAACATTTTCCATCACACCCACAAAAGCCAAGCCCTGATGTTCTTCTGATTGTGTTCACAAAACTTTTTTGAAAATGTAGACTAAGCATCCCCATACCTGTCTGTTCATGGTGTAGGACTCAAGAGTATTTGCAGCTGTGCACTTTTCTTTTACAGCTGAAAACTTGGAACCTGCTTTTGACAGTGTCCATGTCACAATGTAGAAAAGTCACCAAAAAAGGCCCAGTTCCAAATATTTTTTTCTGGTTCTTTACACAGTAGTAATGGATAGTACCATTTCATTGATGGTTTCATGGCACAGGTACTCAGTTTGTTCCTTTTCTGTGTCTGTGCCTACTATCTGGAAAAAAGGGTGTAATGAATTTTTGAGCTGATCAGAGCAATGCCTTTATATATTCACTCAACAGTTCCATTTGAAGAAGAACATGAAAAGCTGCATTTAATTAAACCTTTTATTAACTTGACTTCATATGAACATAAATGAAACAGTGCTGTTGAACACAGATATTCGCTACATGTATAAACTAATGTGCATTTACATTTAAGACAATTAGCTCAGGTCCTTTAGTGGGGATTTTCTAGTCACCAGAAAACAGGTTTAATGTATTCTGCTCATCACCTAAGTAGTGAAATAAACACTTAATAATTCCAGATGAGCCTTAAAGAGAAAATTTTAAAGTAGGTTTTCTAGTATGAAACCTTATATATTTTTATGTTGTCTTATAGTTGTTGATGTCTGTCAAAGCAGCTGTCACTGGGTCAGACATGTTCATTTCAACTGAGTCATTCTGTTGACTTTGCTAATAATTTATGTTACCCTGAGGGCCTTCACCTATTATTTTATTGTATTTATGGCCTATAATTAATATTTTGTTTAATAAGGAACTATTTGTTGAGTACTTTTTTAATTCATTTAGATATGACATTTGCGATTAACAAAGCAAAGGCTGAAGACATCTGCAATGCAAATTTGATACATATTTATATGTAAGTAATGGATTTAAATGATGACGTGTTGGGTGTAATGCAACTTTATGCAGATAAACGCTTAAGAAGCAATTAAGTGCAGTTTTCTGTAATATTAATTAAAGGATCCTGAATGCTTTCACTATCAGTAGGTTCATCTAGAAATCAAATTTGAACTGGGTGTGCCATTTACACCAGTAACTTTATTTTCAAAGAGTTGAAAGATGAAACTGTTTTATTTGAGCATTTAAAATTAATTTCAAAGAAAATCTAAGCTTTTTACGTCTAACATTAACACCTGATGGCTGTGTATTACTTCATTTCTCCCTTTCACCTGTTGATCAAAAGATGAGCTCAAACAAAATCTCTAAGCTCAGCCAACCTTGTGCTTGAATGTGGATTTGGAATCTGATTCCAAGAGTACAGCTAAGCTGGGCTAGGCTGTTGGAATGTCTGGGGTTTTATTGACACAAATGGCAATTTCTGGTGTAGGGAATTAACACTTTAGATTCACCCAAACAAGCTTAAAAGTTCTTGACACTAAAATTTCTGAATTTGATGTAGGAACAAATTTCCCAGAAGAAGTTATCTCTGCTAGAGATGTAACACAGAGTTTAAACTTCTCACTTTGAACAGAACAGAAATTGCTTTATTGTGGATTTTGGAGGGGAAAACCTCACAAAGATGATTACCAGATATTTTACCTCTGTATGTGAGGTTTACACAGTTGGCTGTGTAAACTGTATGGGTGCATTTGCATATGCTAAGGAGACAGTTTTTTCTTCTTCCTTTTTGCCTATTCAAAACCTGTGATGCTCAGAAGGGACTAGTCAGAAGCTGCAGTTTGAAGGTATGAGTAAGAAAAGGAGGTTTTAAGGGCTTTAATGAAAAACTGCAGTTGATTTTTGAAAATACACTCCTGCCCTTCATGAGTTTTCTGAGGGTAATAGGAAGAACTTGGGTTGAGGGGAGAGATGGAGGAGCTTGCACAGATCTCTAGTGCCCAAGGATGCACCTTCTACCCTCTATTTGCTGTTCCTGTCCCTTCTAGGCTCTATCTAGCCAGACCTAGTCGGAGGTAAAATGTTTAACATGACTCCTGGAACTTATTTAAATGGCTGAACGTGTCATTCCCAAGAAAGACAGGTGAAGAGGAGATGCTCAGAAACATGACTGTTGCAGCAAAGACATTTAGGGAAAGGGCC
The DNA here is from genome assembly GCF_000691845.1 of Merops nubicus. Classification (NCBI taxonomy): domain Eukaryota; kingdom Metazoa; phylum Chordata; class Aves; order Coraciiformes; family Meropidae; genus Merops; species Merops nubicus. The sequence goes on from NW_008609047.1 coordinate 50,330, forward strand.
ACCTCTTCATTCCAGGGTGAGGAAGGGTCATGGAAACAGAGCACTGCTTACACACTATGTAATGGAGGACCAAGAAGAAGCGAAGTGCGAATCGCCGCTGTTGACTGGACGTTTCTCTCAGAAGAAAAGGCCTGACATGTGAGTGTCATTTGGTGTGGATGGGCCAGGGATTACCAAAACATTGTGTTAGGTTTTCATGTGTTGGAGCTCTGCCTTCACTGAGGAATGGAGATGGTAAACTTTCTTTAGTGATGCTATGCCCACTTTCCTCTAGCATGTTACTGTCAGAAACTACAGACCTGCTGTATTTGATAACAACAGCTGATTAAATGGTGTAGTTAAAAATCTGGTTTAATATCCTGATACTATGATATACTTTATTATTTTGTGATTGGAGGACAAAATGACTTTGGAAATAAATGTGAATAGTTGAGATTTTGCTATGCATTTGAAATAAATGTATGAACCCTTCAGGTATTCTTTTTTACCATTGTACCATTGTTTCTTTTTTATATTAAAGTGAATGAATGTATTTCCCCATTGTCAGGGAAAGACAGCTTCAGTATTTTTATGATGTCCTTTTCTGATTCAGTTTTTGCTTTTACATTATGCTTTGGATTTTGCTAGATAATAAACAAAGTGGGTCTGATTCCTTGGGAAATAAAATACACAAAACTGATTTAGTGCTGACTTCCAAGACGTGCTTATATGAAGTTTTCTGAAGCAAATTGATAGTTCAAAAGCTGGTCCAAAATGTATATTCATCTCTGAGATGAAAAGGAAAGATTCTGGAGCAAGCAATCCACCACTAAGATGCAGCAAAGGGAATATATTTATGGCAAAAATGACTGCCTGGCAAAACATTTCATTATAACAGAAAGATTAATTAGACAGGTTTTGAAACAAAAAAATGTATGCAGTCATCAGTCCTGCTACACAGAGACAAAGCTCTGTGTGAGGGACATTAAAACTAAACGAGTTTATGTTAAAAAATGTTACAGCTCTCCTGAAAATCAGTGTGAGGACTCACAAAGTCAGAAATGGGAGCCTGACTGTGTCCTTCTGACTGACTGTAACTATCCTTTTGAAAAAGGCACAAGAGGTCTTTTCAGGGAAGTCCTACGTCATCTTCAAAAACTGGGACAGAGCTGACCTACCAAATAAACAATTCCTTTCCTCTGCATCTAGTATGGAAATGCTCTCTGGCTTACACACTTTGCTTTCCTTATTTGAGTCTCTGAGTCTGAGTAAGGCTAACCTGACATTTTATGACTACTTTAAGAAACAAAGAGCAAAAGAAAACAAGAAATACCCTGGTAAGGGTAGGACATTTTCAGCTGAAAAGGTCTGTGTCAGTGCTCCTTGTGTTCAGTTGCCACTTGCAGAAAATGTTCCAGCTGTCAATGCAGACAAACAAGAAATATTCAAAAGCACAAAGATTCCACTTTTTGCAACATCAAGGAAGAGAACTGGCTAGGGGAAGGGTTGTGACAGCAGTATTAACAAGCTCTGTACACCTGCAGAGTCAGCATCATAGAGTTTCTCCAGTTCCAGAGATCAAAATGGATTGACACTGATGTGATCTCAGTGACAGTATAACCAACTGCATAATTTTAAAAACAATTAAAGGAAAAAGAGGAAATAATATACTGAGGACAGATGTTAGTATGAGAATTGAAGCAGAACACAAAAGGTTGCTTGAGATTCTCATCCTTACACTTCCAGACTTTTAAAAATGAAAGAGAAAGCTAATTTTACCAGTAGGCTTTTAATTCTTTTATCTAGTTGTTTGCCTGTCCCTCCAAAAAGGCTTCTCACTTGAATGTGTCATGACCTGAACAGTGTGAAATTTTGAAGCATTATAGAAAAGTAAACTTTACTGTACTTTTACTTTCCGTTACCAGCCTGTTCAAGTAACAAGACCAATGGCATGCGTGCACTGATGCAGAGACCCTGTATCAAACTGACACTGCTCTTTAAAGTGCTTCCTTCATGCGGGCCCTGCAAACCAGAACATCATCTTACTGGTAAGATGGATTTTAAGAAAAAGTGTCACTTTAATCAAAGATTCTGCATCTGCCTGTTACCCTGGAGTGCTTACCGCTTGAGTTGTAATGGTTGCTGCAGTGACAATTTAACTGACAAATTCAACACCTTTGTGCAAAAGAGACGCTTCAGAAATAGAAAGCACAAACCAATCAAGTTCTGTTCCCTGCATCAGCATCAGTCAAACTGAATAATATATTAAGCTTGCTAAACCTCTGCTGCCCACTTCTACTGTGAACCTTAATCTGTGGTCTTTGTCTCAGTTACCATGAAGTAGTCCCTGACCGCCAAATGACAAAAATGATGAGCACATTAGCGTTTCAGCTTCTGTCTGATGGACGAGTGACTGGCAGAATGATAAGCAATGTTTATTCATTCAGAGTTTCCACTGTAATGCCAGATGGTGCTGGGAGATAGAAAATAATCTCTAGACCTCAACGAACACTGCCTCACATACTGTCACATTCATTCTGAATTTAGCAAAATTTAGCAACATAAAATCCACGTGTTGAAGAAGAGTATATTGTTAGTTATGTACTTTTGAGAGGCCAAATTTCACAGGTCAGTCTAAGTCCCAGTCTCTCATTGGTATATGCAAAATGCTGACCAAAAGCTCTTCTTACACCAACCTGGTGGTAGCTGTAGCCACACAAGGGGAGATGTGTAGAAGGCCAGTGTTGGTGCTAAGGCCAGTGCCTGCATCCCCAGGACAGAGAACACATGATGGCAGGTTGCCTTTGCAGGGGTCTAAAGGAAGACCATGCTCGTTCCCTCATCTGAATTTGCCCTTGTGGTGGGTTGACCTTGGCTGGCTACCAGATACCCACCCTGACTCTTCCTCTGCTCTAGTGTGGCCTCTCCAGGGACTCTAAAGGAGATCCCTGTTGGGACACCTGGAGCACCTTTTACCTCTTCTGCCCCTCTCCCCTCAGCGCTGTTGGGGCCGTTCCTCTCCCTTTTCCCCTCAGGGCCTGCAGCGTCCTGCCCTTCCTGACCTGGCCCTCCCCAGCCGCCGCCATGGTGGCTGTCGGGCTCAGCCACGCCCTGTGGGGCCAGTTGGAGCTGGCTGGGACCGTCTGTGTTTGGCATGGCTGCCCCTCACAGAGGACACCCTTCAGCCTCCCTCCACCAACACCCGGGCACCTACAGCCGGTACAGCCTTGATGGAAGTTTCCTCCTAGGGTGCAGCAGTGGGGGTGGCTGCAGGGCTATCAGGACAGTGTGGTGCCCCCCCTCCCTACCAGACCTCAACCCAAATCCCCCAGCGAGGTGAGCCAGTCTTGGCTGGCAATGGTAACTGAGGCTGGCCACGGTCCAGCCATCACCAGGGGCCACTGCAGGCCCCAGGCCTGGCTGTGAAGGCAGCCCTCAGAAGGGCTGCATTGGAGGGGGACAAGGCTGCAGTCAGGTTGTGTGGCAACCTTATGTCAGAGTTGGGCACTGGCAGCCGGACCCTGCGAAGGGAGTGGAAGAGCTTGCAGAGGCCCTTGGAGCACTGTCCTGACATTTCCCATCTGTTACAATCTAACCCAGTTCCTTCATCTTTGGGTCTGAAGATCTCCTGGTGTCCTCCTGCCCTCTGGCTCAGCCACAGCTGGCCAGCATGGGAGCAGTGAGGATGCCTGAGAGGGATGCTGCTCTGTGCAGTGTTGGCTGGGAAGCTCTGGTGAGATGAGAATCTCATGCCATGAATGTGCACAGCTGCCCCTCGCACTGTCTCCTCTGTCTGCAGCCGGGGGGACCGCACCCGTGTCCAGATGTCCGTGCTGCTGTGCTGGGATGTGCCTTCTCTCCAACAGTGTTTGCTCCGCTTCTGAGCCTACTTTTGTGCATGTCTCTTCAAGGAGGAAAACCCAGTGATTATCAAAGGGATTATCGAGAAATTGAGTTTATGGAGTAAGCCATAATTTGCCGAGGGATGTGTACAAGGAGATGAAGTGTTGGTTAACACAGGCAAAACAAAACCACTGACCAGAGCAGCTCTCCCTGGGCTCACCACACCCATTTCCTGGTTTACCTGACACCCAAAAATCTCTTTGACACCCCGCTGTTTGGAAACACTCCGCTTCCAAGAGCAAATTACATGCTAATCTTTGAGTGGTGCCTATGACAAATTATCTTTCAAGAAAGACTGAGCATTTTGTGTAATGCACTGTTAGTAAACCCATGGTTCACCTGGCCTGATGGTAGTAACATGTCATTTCATACCGATACCATTTTACACAGAGAGCCAAAACTCCCTTAAAATCTTTCAGGGTGAAACAAAGGTATAGGGGTGCAAGATGTGGAAGATAAATATTCAAGTGTTTTTAGTACACTCACAAGTTAGGAGTGAGGGTAAGGTTCAAATTTTATTGAAGCCAATGGAAAAGTTTTTGTTACGACCTTTAAGCATCAGACATCATCAGCAGTTACAGTTATTCAAGATCAGTTGTTAGTGGTCCTGGAGATGCCTATTCAGTTGATCAGAGTTTCATATAGGGGTGGATAACACCCTGCAATTGCCTGCTGAAATTCGCTCTTGGCTGTTCTTTCTCTTTTGGCATTTCTGGAAGAACCCTCCCAACTCCTCATGTATGCACACGTGTGCACACGCACACACACACAGTGGAAGAGAGATGATGGCCATGTACACTGATATTATTTTCTAATATTTAAGAAGTGTTTCTAGATTACACAATCTAATCTGTTATACCACTGGTAAACTAAATATTGCTAAACACGAAGATTTTTCAAAGAAGGAAGGACATAATCAAGTACAGTTTGCTCAGTGTGTATTTACTTCCTTAATTAGTAGCTGAAAAACCACCCCTCACCTCAAGATACATTTTGGGATTTTTAAAATTGTATTTTCCTGTCAACAAGGAAGTTAATGAATCTAGGTTTCATGCAGGCTGGCCTACTTTCCCCTTGCAGCAGCTTGTGCTGGGCATAGACAGTGTGAGCTGTGCCCTACTCCATCTTCTCCAGTGGGTAGGAGACATGGCTGTGTGGCTGGGCTCAGCCGCTCCCAGTACCCCAAGATCTGTTGCCCAGGTCACTTGCGTCTACCTCCAAAATCTGTAGTAACTAATTTATCTTTGAGGTTTTGACTCCTGTGTCAAATACAATTTAAATCGTCTGACAGGGACTAGAGTTGCTGGGGGAACTTGACAGAATAACTGCAGAAGACTAATTTTCTTGAGAGGAGAGCTGAAACTGTATTTTTAATGAGGTTTGACACTGCTATATTTTCTTATGTTATTTATGTGGCAGAGCATGTAGTTCCTAGCACTTCTATGAGAATAATTTGAATAGACAATCAACTTCAACCTCCAAATCAGCAGAGAGCAAAAACTAATCTTTTTCACAGGACTAGATTAGTAATGATTATTGGCGTGGTCTTTTCCTTTTCTAAATGATTTAACAAGAATAGATTTGTTTTTAATGCCAGAGTATTATAGAACTTTCCAACAACATGATGTAAAACCCTCACTTTTTTTTTCTTCCCATCACATTATAAATAATATGTCACTTGATTAGTAAACTTCCATTCTACATTGTATGTCTGTGATTGTATGCAGTTGGTTGCATAAAAAGTTATCAGTTAGCATCAGCAGAACAAAATAGTGGCATCTACACATCGTAATAATGTCATGTTTTTTGAATATGCAGCTTGCTCTATTAGCAGAACATTGCTGCTAAAGGAAATTAATGCAATAACACTTTAAAAAAATACTAGTAATATTCTCTGTTAAGAAAAGGAAATATAGAAATGACCAATTTGTTTTTGTGGGTTAAGACCAATTTTTTTTTTTGTTTTTTTTTTTTTTTTTTTTTTTTTTTTGTTTGTTTGTTTGTTTTTTTTGTTTTTTTTCACTGGACCTCATCTCTTCAGGTGAAGAAAAAATCATGCTCTGATGAAAGCCACAAAATAAATCACAGAATCACAGAATCACAGAACATTAGGGGTTGGAAGGGACCTCGAAAGATTGTATAGTCCAACCCCCTTGCCAGAGCAGGATCACATAGATCAGATCACACAGGAACGCGTCCAGGTGGGTTTTGAGTGTCTCCAGAGAAGGAGATTTATCTAAGACTTGATGACCTAATAGTACCATCAAAGAAATAAAGAAAATAGATCAAATTATTAGCTGTATTAATAACTAAAACTTCAGTTGGGCTAAAGACTGTTTAATAAAGTGTTGCTAGGACAGCTAAATACTGGATTTATACTGCTCTGGACTGTTTGCTTTTTCCCTCAATTCTGTACAAAGTTGTTAACTGATTTTTAATTAAGGGAGAAAGTAAGATGACTCATGGGAAGGTCAAGAAAGCCAATCTCTTTCAAATATTCATAACATCCTACATAATAGACAAGCTCTCACCCTTTATAGCAGATAACTATTAAATTTTATTAGAACATATTTGTTTTATTTTTCAAGATAATTAAAAGAACAGAGATTGTGTATGTTGTTGAAGGAATTCAAATTACTGTTTATTTCTCCAGAAACATATTTAGCAGTAGCAATAATGCAATTGCTAGCCACAGGAGGTGTATTGAGATCTGACTCAATCAATCAATCTTAATAATGACAGAAAAAAGTTTCAACTTTCAATATACTGGAGTTCTTTTTAAAAAAAGATTAATTTCTTTCCCCTTTTCTAGCTCAAAACTCACACCCATATTTTATTTATATGTTTGAATATTTATTTTTATATTTACTATTCGCATTAAAGTTTAATACATCTTGTCTCTCTGTTGTCAAATCATAAAGCTTAAGTCTCTCAAATTCCCAGTGCAGCTATTTATCCAGGAAAACCAAATATTCTTAGACTACTCTGCACTTTTATTTTGTGACAGACCAGGTGCTCAGATAGAGAATAATTTATTTCTGCAAAGCATCTTCTAACAGAAGTACTGGAGGATGCTTTAGACTGCTGAAATCCATACATTAAAAAAAAAAAAAAAAAAGCAGTTTGAAGGCAGGATTTGTGATACAGATAGAAGGAGTAACTATGAGTGGGTAAGGACAGAGAAAGGCAAAAGCCTATTTTAGAAGAATAATGGCTGAGCAAAAGGAAGCTGGAAGGTTTTGAGAGCGCAGAAAAACAGCACAAGTGGCATTTGGAACATTGTGATAAGAATTACAGTACTTGCACTTGAAATGTCAACATACACATGGTGTTTTCTAACAAACAGCAGACAGAAAGAAATGCTGCAGGAGCCTAAATGAGAAGAGTCTGTGCTGGAAAACATGACCATCCAGATCACACCAGAGGTACAGGGTGAGAAATTAGTGCTTAATTATTGCTTTGTGTCTTCAAATCACCCTCTGTGTATTATGTAGTGATTTCCGTGTTTCCAGACCAGGAAAATATGTGATTCTGGTTTTGTAGAAATTTTACAGCCCTGGTTATGCAATGCACACAAGCACATGCTTGTCTTTGTTAACTTCTTGCACGCCTGACTAAACAGACACCCAACCGATTTCTTACTTTTCAGCAGCTAGGAAGCATAACAGTGTTAGCACTTCCAGAGCCAGATCCCTCACGTGCATTCTGTCAGCTCCATCAGCCCAGTGAAGCCTGAACTTATGTACCGTGCAGAGGATGAGGCTAAGAAATAAATAGAAATAAAATAAATAAAAAAAAGACATAAAATAAAATAAGATTAGGCCATTTGGCTATGCTCATAACAGGTAGCTGGGAAGAATAAACAGTGTAAAAGACAAAGGTGTGAGAAGACACAAACTATTTCCACCAAGGAGATAAGCTAACAGTGCCTAACAAAGGATTTGAAACACACATGCCTAGGATTTAAACACACACAGATCAGTGATGGTTCTAAGACCTCACTGAAAACTCAGTGAAGACAATATACTCCAATAACATCTGTGGATGCTCTGCATGGCCTTCATGTTTCTCATGGGACTGTATGGTCTCTGTTTATGTTGAAAAGTCAACATCAATGTTTTGTGTTTTACAACTTGACTGACTGCCAATTCCTGGTGGAGCTACATGTGAGTACACGTAAGAGAATGGCATAACTACCTATTCCAGTAACTTCCTGGTGGTGATTTTGAAAGGCAGAAATAAATCATAAAGGATTGTCATCCTCTTACATGTGTATTAGCTCAAAGAATTCTGATAAACCCAGGAGGTTGGGTGTACATCCACAGAGTCATGCAGGTTTGTCTCTGACAGAGGATATTCTTGTTAAATAATGCAGTGATGAAGCAACAGTTTGAGAATATAGATGGAGAGATAAATAGATGTTTCATGACTCTCACCTTAATTGTCTATTCATCAAGTATAACTGATCATAGAGGAATGCCACCTGGATTGTAATATTCTGGATGAAGAAACACCAACTAATCTTCAGTCTTTGGGATTGGTAATGGTTTTTTTAATGTATTAAGTATTTCTGTTAATATTCCTGCTCCTTCATTCTTAAGTTGCCACGGAGCACTTGGATGAAATCTCTGGTCCTGGTGACTTGTTGCTTTGTACATGATTGCTCCTGCTTCATGTCTTTTCCAAGAGCTTGCTGTCCCTGACAGTGCCTTATCTATACCACCGCCAAAAGTAGCTCTGAGACAAGTATCTCCCGTATTTGTTTTTCAGTAAGTCATTTACCTTTTGGGAGGCTTTTGTTCTCCTTGAATTGGGCTGTTTATTTGCTGGTGCTGAGCTCTTCTACAGCTTTTCATCTTCTGAGATGGATAAAGAACTCAACATTGTAGGTTTAGTGGCCTTCTGTGTATCCATTTTATCTTTTATATCTGCTTTGGTACACTGTCTCAAGTGGACAGCACATACTAAATGTCTATCTAGTCTCTATTTCTCTAAAGCCCTGCAAAAGACATGAAACAATTCACTTTTCCTGTAGTATTATGCTGTACACCGAAACTTGACTGACAGTAATATTCTTTCAGAATATTCAGAGCTTGCTTTGTATATTTCAGAGCATCCTTTCTCTTGCTGTAATTAACCCTCTGCATCTGGACAAAGATTGTATTTTTTATCTTCTTGAGCAGAAAAGATCTATTAATATGTAAATTAGCAGGTTTTCGTTTTCTTGGAGCAGAACTTTTTAACATTTTTATGATAAGGTCACAATAGTGCTCCCTTTCTATGCTTCAAAAGTATAAGTTTTGCTTATATTCCACTACAGAACGCCAAAGTAAAAATCAGATTTTGTTACAGCAGGGAAGATTGATATTGGATAGCCTAGCACTGCCAGTGGCTGAGGAGGGTTATCAGCAGAAGCAGGCACAAATGTGTGGGAAATAAGTGAATTTAGGGAGTTAAATCCTGAATGCCGTAAAAGAAGCAAGATGTCTGGTAGCAGTCAGAATGATCCAAGAAAAGAGAGTCATCTGTCTTGGTTATATTATATCCAGAAGCTGGCTTTACATATGCAGTTTTATCTGTTCACATCACACACACACCACCCCCTGCCCCAAAGTGGTGGCAGTACGTGTAAGATGAACAGGCTGAAACAGAAAGACACAGACTTCATCAACACTAGGCATCTAGGTGTCTGTTGTTACCAGGGACATAAGAAAATGTAGCTTCATGGAAGTTAGTGGAATTGAGCATATGCCAGCCAAATGTCTGGCTTTTGGAGGGGACATTTTCATGAGCTGTGAAAGGATACTTTACAGATGAAAAGAGGTCCTTTCCTTTGACTGTTCTCAATATAATGGGAACATTCAGGCTTACTATAAAAGAAAAAAAAAAAGCTGAAAATTCAAACAGCAACTCTAGCCTAGGAGTCTACTGACTGAAATCTCAAATTCTTTCTGCTGGGCATTCAGTATTGGGTAGATCAAGAGCAACGTGTCAATTGAGTGCCTCACTTTGAAAGTTCTGACCTTGAATTGAATTAAAGAAACAGAAATTTTGGTACCATTAAATATAGTAGTTTCTGAAATCTATGGATCAGAGCCTGGTATCTGATATAAACTTACCAACACCAAAAATGTGTAGACTTATTTGCCACTGCCATGAAATTGGCCACATTGGCTTAAAATCATATTTTAAAACAAAACGACTGACAGTTTTTTTGTATGTCTTCTGGATCTCAAAGTCCTCAGGTTCTTCTGCATGAGCTCTGCATTGAAATCATAAAAGCTGGAATTGTGTTCTAAGTTAGGCAGAACTTCAAAAGTTTGTATTCTTCCATAATCCAGTGACTTAAGGCCTTTCAAGAACATCAAACAAAGCTAGACATTCAACTAAATCCTAATAGCAGGCATACTAAATTCGCATATATATATATATGTATATATGCCTATGTATTTGCATAAAGGCACATAATTATAACACAAAGATCTAGTCTCTTCCTTAAAAGAATCTGCAGTTCTTATGAGTTTTAATTCCTGTAGGCCATGTATGTCATCTCTGGCATAAACAGCCCATCAATATTTGAAACAAGGTCCTTTGATTTATTCTTGATCTTTTTGCTACTTTTCTCAGGATTCATTTGGTTGAGGTTTGTTGCTGTTGTTGTTGCTGTTGTTGTTGTTGTTGCTGCTTTTTCTGCTATTACTCCTGTCTATCCAAGAAAACAAAAGCTTTAATATTGTTTAATTCTGAAGTGGCTCTGGGGCTGAACAAGACTTCATGGAAGAATAGATCTACAGCTGCTCTGGTGCTTGGTGAAAGACAGGAAAAATTATTGCCCTTGTGGCTGCTTCTTGTACCTGCTTGGGTCTTTCAGGAAAATTTTCCTAGTTGTTAATTCAGATTAAATGCCATAACAGTCTTAAAGCACTGCAGGAAAGCAGGTAAAAAACAGCTATCTGTTGCCTGTGCAATGTGCAGCCTCCTTGGTCTTTGCTGGGGTTTGGGATCAGAAATTCTTAGTCAAAGACCCATTTTAAACTTATTTCTAATGTGAACTTAAAATTTTTAAGTTCTGATATCAAAAGGTGAAATATTTGGAAAGCATTAAGAGGGGAATATACTAGACTTCAGGAGAAGTGATAGCTGCATTTGATGCTTTTTCATGTTATAGTGCTTGTTAACACAAATTTTACACCTGATAGTGCTTGTCAATAACTATTTTTACAGTTGAGAAGACATCCTTATTCTAAACTTCTCACATTTCCTCAGCTTGCAAGTATTTTCTTGCATTCTGCACGTGTGCAACAGAACAGCCTGTTACTGGTTTCTAGCAGGGTTTAATCCTCCATGAAAGTGTTGGCTGAAATTCATGGCTAGGGACATGTTAACAAAGCAATGAAAATAAAACCCAGTTTTGTCTTTCTTAGTGGCATTTGAAAACCACTTGGTTCCAGAAGAATCAACAGAAAGCTCTGTTTTCTCTGTAAGCTCTTTCATATGTACAAAGGATGTGAGTGGTGGTATGAAATAAATAAATATTCAGCCAAATCAGATTACTTAAGTTTACCTGTAAAGCAGAACATCATCTACGGTTTGGCACTAAGCTTCTTTATTAGAAACTGGTTTTCATTTTCAGTGTGTTAACAGAAAAATGCATCATATTTGTTGTGAAATAGTAATTTGTCAATATAAGATCATGAGTCAAGTTTTCAGTCATGCTAAAGTATTGTAGAGAGCTGAACTCATTAACAAAATTGACTTAGGAAAGATTTTCAAAGTTACGATGATGCTTAGGAACTAGGTCTCAGACAGAGGAGACCTAGGTCTGCCCAGGTCCTCTGCTGTAAGTCTGTGCCTTTGGGGCCAAGTCTGCAGATGGGAGTGTGCATGCCTGTCTGCTACCTTAACTGATTTGGCACCTTTGCTGAAACCAGTAGAACTGGACTGGCTGGGGCACTGGGGATCTGTTGTGCTATGGAGCGGTAATCTCCAAGAAAGAAGTGGCAGCAACCAGGTGTGAGGAGATAACATAACACACTGCCCTGGAGCCTGCTGAGGCAGTAATGTGGGTCAGAGCCAGCTTCTCTCTGAAAGCCAGAAGATGGGAATTTCTTTCCTAAATATGGATCTAAGAGGTTGAACCACCTCTGATGGCTCACTGCTCCTAGGGCAGTGGTGACGCCAGACTGAGCGAAGCCTCTGGTGAGGAAGGGATGGCTTGCAGTAGTGACATTAAACCACAGCTAAGACTGATTTCTAGGCAGAGGTTGTGGCACTGTGGGACTCTACATACATTTGATCTTGAGAAGATGAACTGATATGTCGCTTTGGTGCATCCGCTTGGATGAGTCCAGCTACTACCTTGCCTTGGCACCTTGACATTTCAGTGCTGATACAATTAGATAAGAATATCATAGCACCAACTGAATAATTGCTTCCCATTGTCTTTAATGATTTCTGCAGGTAAAGACAAAGCCTGAATCTATCTAGAATGATGAAGTAATAAACAAGAATATAAAGCAAAATCTTTGTTCTAGTTAGAAGTTCTGTAACCAAATACGGCCTCTGGGAATGAGCAGAGAGAAGGACTGCTTAGCTAGAGTTTCTTTTTGAGGCTTGGTGTCAAGAGAGGCTAATTTGATACGTTTTCCAATCTGAATGTAATTTGTCAGACATGTTACAGACCTGTACTACCATCTTTGTCTGAGATGAGATGTCCTGCTTTCCTGATTAAAACAAACTCCTGATTAGCAGTTCTGAACTAAGATAATTGCTTCAGCAGCAGTCCAAACTGGGCTACAATTATGGAGTGGGCATGCATTAACCGTGGTAATTTAATTTCTGTGTCCATTTGTAACACAAGTAAAGAGTCTTTCAGGCATTACTGCTAGTGATATTTTTGCCTCTAATACATATTGGAGGCCACATTCACAAGATATACTTTAATGAATAAAACATGAAAGAACCAATTCCTCTGTCTACTGAAACAAAACAAACACTGCCTGTGGGAAACTGTATACAAACAGAGAAGCATTCAGGCTTGCACATAACTGGCTTACCTATAATGGGGAGCAGAGCTGCCTGAGACAAGTACTTAATTTTACTAGAATTGCCAGAATTCTGACAGAAAGTGGTCTTGAACATCAGCTAATCGAAATAAGTGCTAACCAGCTCAGAAAGGTAGCTTATAATTAGCATCATTATGAAACTTGAATGCTAGCCTTCCACTTCCTCTCTCCCTCTGCTTCTTGTGCTCAAAGGATAAAATGCCTCCAGTGGTCAATGACCTCTATTTTTTTTTAACAGATGGGGACTTTCAAAGGTACTGAGGGGGATTTCTTGGTCACTTCTACAGAGAATTGCAGTGATGGATGGGCATCTGTTTCCCAGAAGCAAATTTAATGCCTGTTTCTTACAGAGCACAATTTAAAACTCTTGCTCAATTTCTTCTGAGTATTCCAGCTCAAGTTGACTGTTTTTTTTTTAATGGTTTCTGAGTTATATGGGTTTTTTTACGCTAAAATGTATTCTGATGTAGCTTTATGTGAAGTGTTCCACAGAGATTTTATAATTGCTTGTTTCAGTGGTTCCATTTCCTGCTCTCCAGCCAGCAGGTGCCATCCCAAACAGGCTGTGAATTCAGCCCTGTGTCACACTGATATTAATCTGATGTACTCCCCTTGACTCTTAGCTGTCTAGTTTGCTAAGCACCCGATGCAGTAGCCTCTGAATTCGTTGGTAGTTTTGCATAAGAAAAGGTCTTTGACTGGATCTTCTACCTTCACCTGATTCTGATTAAAGTAACCACTTTGGAGTCTAGGTTTTGGTTGGAAACCAGCTCAGAGCAATAAAGTAGCCAATGAGTTAATGACTGGCTAAGTTCCCCAATCAAGTGCCTGAAGCAATGAGTCATTAACCCAACCATGTAATTAACTTGGACAAGGGACACATTGAATTTAAACTGATTGTGGAAAAAAACCCCAACCAACATATGCCAAGTAATAAAAACTTTCAAGGATCTAGGCAAGGACATAATATGAAATAAAGCTGAATAAAGTACATTTTACCCTGAAGGATACCTCAGTGCTTTGCAAGTGATATACAGACGGTACTGATGAAATAAATCCACCTTGAGGTGAGATGCAATATTCACCTAGCAAAAAGCACATGCTCTACAATATTGGGAAAAGACAGAAATAATGATTTTAACTGTAGGATACATGGAAAAATCTGCATTCTAAAAGGACCCTTGGATCTTCAGAATAGATGGATCTCTGTTTTCATGTGTCTTTCAGAACATCCCAATTAGAGTAAAGTATGTAATACCCTGTATTAAGGTGCCCATGCAGCAATGTCAGGGATGAAATTAGTTGCTGCTGACAGGACAAACACCACCTGCCCTACATTGCTTCTTGCCTGTCTTTCAAGCTCCACAGCTATGATTAGGGAGGCTTATAATGCAGTGAAGTGTTTCCTATAGTAGAATACATTTACCTTTGTCAAATTCTTTCTGTTTCCAAGGAAAGTACAGAGTGATAATGTCTTCCTCAGATAGGAGGCTTAGTTATGCATTTGCAGTGAGAGTGAGACAGCATGTCAGTCCCTCATTACCTGGCTGTCATAAAGAAACTGCCTTTCTTTTTCTAACTGGCCTTTGTGGATATGTGTATGGACTTGAACTGATAATTTCCTACTTTTCCATCATTTCTCATTGGAAGTTCATACTGCAGAACTGCATGATCTTCAGAGGACCATGCTGCTCTCCATTCCTCCTTGCTGGAGTGTTATGTGTATGTTTCTGTAGGGTGTCTCAGTCTAGACTCTTGGAAGCTGCTGGGCTTGTATCAGTCACTAGGCACAAAAATGCCTTTCTTCATGCCATGTGTAAGCACAGGCTGAGCAGATGAGCACCTCTAACAGTTCCTGGAGCTCCATGGCCCCGTGTGCTATGCGTGTGTCAGGTGGCAGGTCACTCTCTCATGATGCTCAGACAGCAACCAGAGACTAGCTCCTTCCCTGTCTCCTTTGAACACCCAGAAAAGGGATACTCCTTGCTGCCTGGCCATTGTGCAAGCCTTTGGGTGAGCTGTGGAAGAGAAGACAGTGCATTCTGCTGTCACTGTTTCTTCCAGACTGGGGGATGTTGACAACTTCTTCGAAGTCCCACAGTACTGAGCTTCCAGGAAAGTGAGAGATGCAGCCACCTTCTGTTTTCTCAGTGCTCTGACTTTAATGCTTTTTTTTTTTTTTTCAAAACACCAGGAAGATAAAATGCCCCTATGAAGTGCAATTTCTCTATTCCCATTTCTAAAACTCACTGCGTTACAACCTTTCCCAGTGGTAGGATTACTGGCTCAATTTCCCTTCTTGGGTTATGAATAAGCCTTTGGCTTCATAGTTTAGCCACTTTGAAACTGAATTACTATCTCATTAAAGTGTAAGTATTAGCACTTCAGAGAAGTAACCAAAATAAAAATGGTTTTTATCAAAATGATCCCATTGGTTAACCGCAGCATTCTTTCCAGTATTTTCAAAATTAACCAAAACAAAAAAAGAAACTCCATGGGATCCTGAGTTTCTTCAAGCACAAAGTCATCATTATCTTAATGAGTATATAAAGCAGATTTTGGAAAACTTGGCAAAAGGTAAGAGTGGGGTTTATGGACAAGACTACATATGTATATGCTTATGTATATATGTAATGTGCTGCATTCAAAGACAATTAGATATGACAATTATGGAAGAAAAAAAGTCCGTGTGTCTCAGAAATGCAGTCTGTGTTAAAAAGAAGCAGAGCATTTTCTGTGCATTTATGTTGGGTGGCCATCTAAAAACCCACCTATAGTACAGCACTCTTGAGTTGATGTCTAAGATTCACCACTGTATCCTAGCATCTGTGTTTTCAACAAGCTTGGGTGAGAAGGAAAGATATAGGCCAAAGCTTCCACAAAAAGCAAATTTTTATCACAGAAATGGCATTTATTTGCATTATATCCATTGAAACTGGTTGCATTCAGTTTACTAGTGAAGCTATCAGTCATTTCTATGTTTCTTCTTGGGATTAAGTGGGGAAGTGAAATGGTGTCTTTTAAAAGTACAGTCTCCAAATCACAAGTCACATGCTACCCACCTTTCTCCACCCGTGCACAACTGCTAACACTTACCTTCTTGGTCAAGGTCAGAATAAAACCCCTTGTAATCTTCCCGTCAACTAAGCACACACAATTAAAACTATACCATACAAAAGGTCTCAATAAATTCAGTTGTTTGAAGCTACGAAGTGAGGCTGGAGGTAAGAAGTGAATTAGGAGTTGTTGAGTGTTGTTTTGATACTATCTATGTAATTATAGTAAACCAGCATTTTTATAGTCATATTATGAACAAAATGAATGAAAAGGAATAAAAATAAAATTGGAAGTCATTTCTGCTAAAATCACAGTCTGGTTCTCAGAAAATTCCTTGAAAGCATGAATAATTGCAGTAGATGAAATAACAGACCTCTGCCAAAGAGCACAGATATTTTTATTCGCAATAGATAGATAATGACAATTCTTACTGAATGGTACAATATACCCTTGCACTGTACTTGGGTCAGCAGAGCAACAATTAAAGATATGCAGGTTTCTATATCCTAAGACCTAACCATTGTTGTAGAAAATGATCCAACAACATCTTTACTGTGGTTAATGATTGCATAAGTTACATTTCCCTGATTGCTACAGGAGAAATCAAAGAGCGTCTTTATGGCTATTGGCAAACTCTGATTAGGACATGCCAAGACACCAGGAAAAAACGTATTTAGGAAATATTTCTTAAGAAAACACCATTCTAATTCAGAAATCACTTGTCTGATGCACTGATGATCCATTCATCAGTCTGTTACCAAGCCTCCACTTCTCTGATCAAGATGAAGTTTCCACACTTTCGTTACAGAAATATTAGGTTCATTTTCTGAAACTGAAGTTATAACAAAAACTCCTGAAATAAGAACTCAGCTGAGGAAAGAGGAATGCAAAGGGAGAAATGTTTTATTTTCTTTCTAGAATCATCTTGAACAGAAAATTTAAGTTGAAGTAGGCACATTCTCTGCAAAACTCAAAGAAATCAGTCAAGCTCTTGGAAGGATATTTCCTTCCAATTTTCCACTGTGGTTTTCTCCATAGTATAGTGATCTGGTCAGTGATGTCTTAGAGTGAACTGGGATTTGAGCTGTGTTTCTTTGCGGAAGACATCTAGTAGGATCATGTTTTGCTAGTGACCCAGTTCTATCCAACTCCAGACCTTTACCGGGGCTACAACAGTTGTGTATAAACCTGAGCTATTGTGTAGTGTGAAGGTATGTTAGCTGGATCCGGAAACAGATACCCTTTCTGTAAAAAAAAACATATGTGTGTTTATCAAACATTGCTTAATGCTGGTTTTCCCAGTACTTGTGTTTCTTTCTAGGACAAGAAGTTAGACAAACAGTTTAACACAGAAACTCTAAAAAATACCTTTTTCACTTCTATCTTGCAAGAAAAATTGTGTTGCCTCTGCCAGGATAAGAACCCCTTAATAATCCTGCATTTTGTTATTTCTGGGAGGGATTACAGTAATTCACTGTATTTCAGAGCCAAACAAGAAGACAATGCACATGCTCTGGGTTCATCTGGAGGGAAACTGTCTCCTCCTTCCATGGTCTGGGCTGCTACAGGCATTTAAGCCACAGTTCTGCATCTTGTCTGGCTTTTTTTGTTGAAGTGTGATGCCAGTTTGCAATCTTAATCTCCTAGTGTGGCTGGCATATATGAGCCAGCAATTAAAATTCAAAGGGCAGTAGACTTGCCAGGAAGCGGGATTAGCACTGGTATGTCCCTCTGGAAGAAACATCCAGGACTGCCCTATCTACTTCATGCCAAGGCAAGAACTTGCTTCTATAAGAATGGGCTTGCCCTGAGATGAGGTCACAGCTAGAGCCTGGGAGTCCCACCTGGAAGACATCACCCAGAGATGGTTTCCCAGCTCTGTAAGAACATGTCTACCCCTAATCAGGATTCATAAAAGCAGTAATTTAATTTTAAAATGTGGTCTGGAAATGATAAAGTCTTCAAGTGGTAAGGCTGGATTTCTCCCTACAAAATGAATAAGTGTAGATTAACAGACAAAGAGTGAGGTCCATTAAAAAAATGAATTTTTTAGGCAAGGGTCATCACATCATCTGAAGATACCTGGGAACATACGGGTCATAAAGAGCAGGAGAAAATTTATGGCAAATGAGGTGGAGTGTTCTCACTCCATGTGATGGAAATTCACTAAGGAACAGAGGTTGACTGTATTTAAGTAACAACATACACTTTTTATTTTCCAAAATCTTCTTTTCTATTGTAGACACAACAAACCATCACGGGTGAAGGTTGGGCTGGTCACTGAATGAATGACAGATGTTTTCCATTAACCCCTCTCTCTTCCCAGAACAGAAAGGAAATACGGAAGAGAGATTTGGGTTGGAAGGTAAACTGAAACAGCCTGAATAAAACAGTAACAATAAAAATAAAAAGACAATAATATTAATAAGAAAATATATATGTATATATATGAATATATACAAAACCAATATTGAACTCTCCTGATGATGATTATGCCACCATTCATGCAGCAGAGCAGGCACTGGGGAAGTCCCTGACTGGACACAGCAGGAGACAGGAATGGAATTCAGGAATGCATGGGCTGGGGTCAAAGGTAGAAGAAAAGGGAACAGAAGGGCCCATCTGTCGC
>NW_008609048.1:0-8148 GCF_000691845.1 Merops nubicus
CCCCACCATGGAAGCTTTCCCCCACCATGGAAGTTTTCCCCCACCAGGGAAGCTTTCCCCACCGAGGGTCACGATGATCAGAAGGACCAGCGGGACGCCGCAAGGACCTGGGACCATAGGGACGCCTTGGACCCGTGGTGGTAGCTATTACTCTCTTTCCCCTCTTTACTTTACCTTTCCTGTCACACCTTTACCTGTCGCGCGCCGCTTTATGGGCACACAATAAAGTTTCACTGTTTGATTGAAGTAACAACTTCCTTTGAACTTTCTTTTGCACTCTGAGATCGTGGTAAATGAACCGTCACACGTCCACCGAGTTGAGCGGACCATGACAGCGCTGCAGAGAGAAAAGCAGCTGTCAGACAAGAATTGCACGCACTAAATTATCACTGGTATCCCAACATGGGGGTGTTTGGCCTCTGGTGTTGGAGGCTTTGGAAGCGCGGGGTCGACCTGGTGCACAGCTGTCCAGCTCCCAGCGTGGAAAAGCCAAACTTTCCTTTTCCAGCACACACTGATGGCCTGAAAGCATTGAAAGGCCAACACATGTCGTGTAGCTTCAATCATATTCACATTAATCCCTGCTGTTCAAAATGAAAGAACCCTGTAGTTTAATAAAAAATGAATTAACTTCCCAAATAGCTTATTTTTTTAAAAAAAAAAGTTTATTTTTCTCTGGCATCGTTTTACTGTCCTATTTTGGTGGATTAGGTACTGGGACATGATGCTTACATAAACTTTCTCAATAAGCTATGTTAGGCACAAACATCTCTCAAGAAAACTATTCTGTTCTTGCTGCTGATAACGATACCCTTTTTATTATTCAGAACATAAGAACACAAGGCAAAAGACAGAGAATCCAGAAGACACACGTATCATTAATAACTATAATTTTCCCTTTGCTTATCTTTGCATTTAAGAAAGAAAATGTTTAAACACAAGTGTACCATTGCTAGTTTGGATCTATGTTAATAGTGTTCGTTTCTCACAGCTTAGGAAATGAAAATTTGGGGAAATCCCATCATTCTGGTGGTAATGAATTTTGGTTTCTAACACCTTTGATGTGTATCTTCACACAAAATAGTTGTTCATTTAACACTGAACAGGAGTTGTGATGGTATTGTGATTGTTCTTGAGTTTCTCTCTTCACAGTGTAGGACTGTGGCTCAACCTCAGCCCTTTGCTATGACATGTAGGTCCCATGCATGGGCATGCAATTTGAAACACCAAAGGAAACAAAGAGATGACTGAATTCCTGAAGGTGAAGGCATATTTAAGTGTTTGGAGTATCAACTCCTCACTTTGTTTTAAAGTAAAAACAGTGGTATTGTTAACTAGTACACATTGCAGTGTGTTGGGCCACTGCCTACACAGTGAGGAAAGCCAATGAAAGGACATTGCTATTTCTAATTATCTATTTCATCTGTATGGAGACAACAACCACAGAATAATCTTCTGCCTTATAGTAGAACATGGTTTCCCTTTTTCTTACTTACTGTAGCAAACAGAAGGGAGCTACTAATTTTAAACTAATTCTTTGAAGAATATAACACTATTATTTGCTGCTCCATGTGGCTTGCAGCACAGTTCTGCATGGCAGACAGACTGCTTTTTTGGCATAGCCCCTGGAGATGCTGCGTATGGTGTGACTCTGCCATGTCCTTGTGGTTGCTTGTAAATCTGCCTTCCTATGGTGCACATGGAAGAGTATCTGGACGCAAGTCACTTCCTGGTTTAAAGTGGCCTGGTGAGCTGAAGCTGTGCTGAAGTTGGTGGATGTGGGGTGGTTTATGTGATTTGAAGACCTGTCTCGCTCCTCACCTATCTGCCCCTCAAGCACTGAGAACTTCCATGGGATAACTCCCAAGTCTTTCCTCTTGGCCACCCTCCCTGTGTCCAACTCCTCCCCAGCCTCTGGTACCTCTTGCTCTGTGTTCCCTGACACTACCTGCACCCCACCAGTCCCCTTTGGGCTGCTTTGCATTTAATAAGCTATAATGAGACATCAACCACTCCATGCATAGCTCCTCTCCTGAGAGCTGCCAGTAGGAGCCTTTCGGAGCTTGTTGGGCCAGCCTGCCTACATACATTGTTGGAGGTGTTGAACTGACAATAAAGAGTGTAAATCTATCCTGAGGGATGATCAAGGTTGCCAAATCAAAGCCCTTTTTTAACTGAGCCATCACCTTCTTCCCTTCACAACACAAGTTTTAAGTAACCTTTGCTGAGAGCAAGTACTTTCTCTTCCCATTGCCTTTCTGCAGTGCTTTTCCATGCTACAGACAAAAGCATTTAAAAGTAATTATTTTTTTCTTAATACTAAAGCAGCTGCATCATATCCCCATGTCAAATATCCCGATTATTTAAAACAGATCTCTTCTTCAGAAGAAAAAATGTGATGGTCACAAAGCCCAGTTGCCAAATATTTCCATTACAGAGAGCTCTCAGTCAAGTGTCTGCAGATACGATGAACAGGAACTGCAGCCAAGTTATATCATATTTGAGACAATATAAGAGAGACTTACACTAAAGACTGAAGCTCATTTGTGTAGATATAATCCTGTTCTCCCTTAAAAAGTACTAAAAAGTGGAAGGTTTGGCTGAAGGGTCACTAGAAGTATTGAGATAGGAAAGTCCTTTGGAAAAAAAATTAGTGTACTGATGTGCAATAAATGGTTGGAGGTCAGCTGAAAATCATACACACCTTGGTTCTTGGAGAAGAGACCTAAAGGTAAACCCCAAAAAAAAAATAATCCTCTGCTTTAAGTGGGAATAGAGGTTTTTGCTTTAGCACTCTTACATCCTGTTGTTCCCTGGCACTGGAGAAGTGGTGTAGGTCCCCATGGTTAGGAAGGACTGTGACTATGGCAAGGTCTATTTCAGCTTTTAACAAAGCATATCTGCTGTGAAGACATCTCCAAAGACACACAGAGATACTTTGAAAAATTTCTTTTGTAGCTGATAAAATGGCCCTGCCTGAGCAAACAATGTCCTGCACCCTAAGAGTGTATCTAAATAAAAGTGAGGTGAAAGTGGGCAATAACAGCAGTGCTGTCATGGTGACACTGGGGTGACTGGGAATTTAGGAATACCCTAGAGATGTTGAACAGCCTTTGGTGCACAGAATGCACTGGTTTGGTACTTGACCCCCCCTGATTTAGTGGTGCAACATTTCTAAAAGGACTCAGGAAATCATCTGTCCCTGATAATTGAAACAGCAAATAAATAACAGGAATCTACCACGGATTGTTGCTTGAAGATGATGAATCGACACTGACCACTCAGAAAGAGCAGAGAATGAGCAAATTATACTGTATGAAGAGGGTGTTGAAAAAGCTGGAATGTGTGTAATCTTTCCTACATGAGGGAGAACCTCTGTCCAGGTCCTAAGTCAATGAAAAGGGATAGGAGGAAAAGGTGTATAATTTTTTCTCTTGGTCAATTGGTTGGTTTGCCCCATCCCATTTTAAAAATAAAGCCTAGTCAAGAGATGTTGGTAGTTGAGTAGCCAGGCCATCTAAAAACCAGGTCGGTGGGTTGCTGGTCCTCTGAAGCTGGCTCAGGAAGGTACACATGGTAGACAGCTGACAATCTCCTAAGGAAACTGAAGGGATATTTCTCATTGGCTTTGTGGAGGCACAGAAATTCACAGCCCCACAACAAACTACAAAGTGCCTGAAAGCTGAAGCTTTCTTTGCTAGGGTGTGGAAATCCATGAGCAAGTACTTGTGAAAGAACTTCTCTTAACTGTTCGTGGCTAAGGCTCCTGAGTGGTTTAGTGATACAACTAATGAAGACTAATAACACAGGTAAATTGTTTTGCATCTGATGTAGATGACTGTTTTTCAAGCTGTAATGGTGTAACTGGGAAATCTGCACTCATTATAAAGTTTCAGATACTTTTTAGTTAAGTCTGATTTTCTGGAGAAAAAAAAAAAAAGCCTACGATGCAGCATCTTCAAAACATCTATATTTAAATCGTGTCTGCCTTGTCACTTATGATGAGCATGGTATGTGGTTTCCTCTTATTCTTCCACCAAATGTGATTCACAATTTTATACTGTGCACTAGGAATAGCAAATTGAGAGACTGACTTAAGTCAGGAAGAGGAAAATCTGGGTGCTGTGCAGAGACAGGGTCCAGATTTGGCTAAGTTCTTTACAATGAAGGGACTGACCATTTCAGCAGTGAAATCAGTGCCTTACAAGTTATTTGGCAAATCTCCTAACAACCAGTTCATACAAGTGAACTGAACTCTTGACACTGCCTGTCCACTGATGACTGTACAGTGGGATTTTTCCCTTTCAATCCCTGTTTTCTACATGCACATCATGTTCTTGGCTAGTGCTTGGGGTCTTGGTAAGATTCAGGCTGAACTTCCTTTCAGCTTACTGAGTTTGGACAGATAGTTCCCCTGGGAAGCAGGGAGTAGGCAAGCAGAGAAGATGAGACTGCAGAGCAACACACCCTCATCTTCCCTCCTTCAGGTTTTTTTTTCAGGGATTTGGTATGTGGATAGGGAACACTCCCATGTTGCCTTTCAAGAACAGGGGATTTTCAGCACTTTTCATATAGAGATTCCTAGGGTTTGTTGTGTCTTTCTTTTCTTTTCTTTTCTTTTCTTTTCTTTTCTTTTCTTTTCTTTTCTTTTCTTTTCTTTTCTTTTCTTTTCTTTTCTTTTCTTTTCTTTTCTTTTCTTTTCTTTTCTTTTCTTTTCTTTTCTTTTCTTTTTCTTTTCTTTTCTTTTTTTCATTTTCTTTTTTCTTTTCTTTTCTTTTATCTTTTCTTTTCTCTTCTCTTCTCTTCTTTTCTTTCCTTTTCTTTTCTTTTCTTTTCTTTTCTTTTCTTTTCTTTTCTTTTCTTTTCTTTTCTTTTCAATAGTCGTGTTGTTAGTCTTATCCTTTTTCTATCATTTATGACCCATTAAAAAAAATGAATCTGCAGGTCCTGGGAAGCAAACTGAAAGCCACCAGCCAGAGTGTATCCCTTACCACATTGCTTGAAGCAGCCAACATAGAGTCTGCAAGCTTGGCAAGTCCTTCTCATCTCTGAGCACCTTGCTGTGGTACAGTAAATAAACCAACTATCACCTTTGTATAGATTGTGCTCTTGGCCTCTTGTTGGGTAGGAGCATTGTGGGCAGAGCAGTGTTTGGTTTAGGTTGGGGTTTTTTGAGCATATCCATGTAAGGTCTTTATGCAAAACTCTTCCCTGGCAGCCAAAAGCATGTGTGTGTATGATATACATCCAGGAAAGGGCTTGCAACACATTTTCTGGTGCTCTTGTTCATGGATTACAAACGCTCTAGCCACTGAAAGAAGGGTTTTTTGGGAACTTTGATTTGAAAAATTTCTGGATGCCTTTTTGACTTTCTCATATTAGTTTACAGGAAAGCTTGTAGTGTTAGGAAGTTTTGTTTGTTTATGGGTTACCTATGTGTTACTTGTGGCTTAATTTCCATCCCCAGCTGGAAAATGGAACAAATTATTGCAAGGAGACTATGAAACTCCTATAACATAGCAAAATAGCAACCAGCAGGTCGCAGAGCTTTTAAAGCCAAAGTCGTGATGATCAGAAGGTAAAACCTCAGGTGAAATAACCAGAAAAATATTCTTGATGCTGTGCTGTACCAGGCCTTTGAACACTCCATGCAAGGAGTATCAGAAGTCCAGTAAAAAAGAGTTATTTGATCCTGGGTGAGAGGAACCTCAGTGAGCAGGCACCAGGGACCAGCTGGGTACATGGGGATGTAACGCAGCTCGTGCCCCTTTCTATAGTGTGTCTGGTTTTCTTTGTGAACAATGACTACTGAACATCTTAATTTTTGCTTAATTCTGGTTATTGTTAAATGATTTCTCTTCTGTCTTTTCTCCAGGGAAATGCTAAATTATTCTTCTTTTTGCCCATCTGTCTTCTGGTGTTTATCTCTTCCTGGAAGAATTCCAAGTTTAGTAATTATGGCACTGGGAACAGTAAGAGGTTTGATCAGTAGATAAAACATAATTATAACAGATCTGTGAGTCTCTCTGCAGTAAATATTTTAACACCTTGGGCCAGATCCTCCATTAACATAAACAGAGTTATTGGAGATCACACTGTCTTACCTCAACTGGGGATCTGTGTAAGACTGCACAGGCAGCTCCATTGTGGCTGTGTGGGAAAACTTAGAAAACCCATTACCTTAGGAAGATGAAGAGATGCGATCTTTCTGCCCAACAGGCAGTTTGGGTGAAATGTGGCTTTTTTTGTTTACACCCTATGACATATTGTCCTGGTTTCAGCTGCAATAAAGTTAATTTTTTTCCTATTAGCTGGTACAGTGCTGTGTTTTGGATTTAGTGTGAGAATAATGTTGATAACACAGTGAAGTTTTAGCTGTTGCTAAGCAGTGTTTACACTAAGTCAAGTACTTCTCAGCTTCTCATGCCCTGCCAGCAGAGGCTGGGAGTGCACAAGTTGCTGGGAGGGGACATGTCCAGGACAGCTGACCCAAATTATGCAGAGGGGTATTCCACACCATATAACATCATACCCAGGATATAAACTGGGGTGAGCTGGCCAGGGAACATTATGGCCTGGGTACTGGGTGGGCACCAATCAGCAGGCAATGAGCAATTTTATTGTGCATCACTTGTTTTGTATATTCTATTTTTATTATCATCATCATCATTATTATTTCCCCTTCTTTTTCTGCCCTAGTAAACTGGCTTTATCTCAACCCATGAGCTTTACTCTTTTCTTCCTAATTCTCTCTCCCATCCCATGGCGTGGGGTGAGTGAGCAAGTGGCTCTGCAATGCTTAATTGCTGCCTGGGGTTAAAGCAAGACACATGCACTTGCTTATTTTTATTTCTTTTTTTTTCCCATGGCTGTTTTCAAATACCCTGAAATAGCATTATGTCTGTACAGGTAAAATTTTCAAAGCTAATCTCTTCAGTTACAGTGATCAGTACGCTCTGTCTCGTAGTTGGATTACATATGGTAATTAGGCAAGCAGTGCAATTTATTCCCCAATCCAGGTGCTTAGGTGAGTGTTTGTAGTAGAAATAGTTACAGACAAAATGCACAAGAAGGTTGGTTTGGAGAACAGCACCAAACTGGCTGAAAATTCCCCAAATTCCACTCTTTCTAGTTATCTTGTTTATCTTCTTGCTGAAGTCTGGAGCCATAGCTAGTGGCAGTCACTATTTCTGGCCCCCCCTTAACTGGGCAATGCTCTAATGGGCCACTGACCACATTCCCCAAGGTCTTCCTCAGCTGTGAGCCCTGGATGACCCTGAAGTCAGTTATTATCCACTGAATCTGCAAAGCACCAGATGCTGTCCTGCCAACTCCTCACTCCTCTGGGATGGATCAAAGGCTGTAAGGGACATGCTGGAAGGTTGCCTGCCACAAACATGGGAAGAAAAGGACTTTTCGGTGGAAAAACACCCCCACTTGTGATGGAGGAGTTTCTAAGGAGACTGTATGGATGAACACAGTTTGAAAAGCTGTTCCTGCCCCAGGCTGTGTTGACAGTCCTTTCAGCACATCAAGATTTACTTCCTAAAGGACTTTAAGACTTTACTGCTAAATGAATAAAAAGAGTTTGTAGGGACAAAGAGCCCTGCTGCCACCCCCATGAATTGAGCTCCTTGACCCAACATGCTGTGTGCTAACCACTGTTGCCAGACAGGGAGGCTGAAATGTTTCCTCCAGTGAAATCTTCACTGAAGGAAGCGAGCTGAACAATCAGCCTTGGCACAGATGGCCTTTATAGAGCTCAGGATCAAGCTTGGACGTAGTGATAGGATCGTATATAAAAATGAGCATTTAACCCATTGGGGAACCTACTTGTTTCAGTCCTGCTGAAAAAAAGGCCTGATGAATATTTCAGAGGGTGCTTTCCATATGTCTGCACCTTACTCCACAGGGGTTGGTCAGAAACTAAAAGGCATCCAAAGCAATACAGAAGAGCAATACAGATAAAACATTACAGGTAAAAAATAAACAAGCAAATGAATTTTAAGGCTATGGAAGCCCAATGGCAGTTCCTGCTTGCCAAAATCATGTGGCACAAGTCCTGCAGAGGGGGTTGTGCTGCAAAGGTAGCAGCAGTTGGTTGGAAACAGACAGCTTATGGTATAATCATAGAATCATAGAATCATT
>NW_008609049.1:0-13901 GCF_000691845.1 Merops nubicus
CTGCTGTTCCTCTCAAAGCAGAATCTCCCAACAGGAACATCTGAGGATATCTGATATTCTCCATAATTTCTGAATATAAGATTGTGACCTAGTCTAAAAATTTGGAGAGCACCAAAAGGCACGGTTCTCAAAAGCACCAAAGTAACTTAATGCACCAAGTCACCTTGAGATTCAAGCCACAAGGTGCTTTTGAAAATCTCTCCTGTACTTAAGAGAGAACCACTGTCGTCATTCTTTCCTCAAAAGTATGTTGTAAATCTGCTTTGTTCTGTTGCAGGCACATAAAATAGTCATAAGAAGTTAAAACATTTAAACGTGTGCCAAGTAATGACTCTGCAATTTCTCATAACCTGTCCAATGCAATATCTGAATTAAGTATAGCAGAAGATGTGCTTTAAAAATCTCTTTCAGCATTTAAGAAGCCTGCATAGCTGTTTGCTGTTAGACACCTGCCTTCTACTTTGTTTGTGAAATGTATCTTCCTCAAAGAAAATTCAGATTTATCATTTTTATAAATACTGAAAAATAAAACACTGAATTTCAGCTGAAGTCTGTTGGACAATTCATGCTTAAAATTAGCTGGAACATAAGTAATTGCAAGGCCAACACTTAAAAGGAGTATATATTAGAGATGCCTCTGAAGCTTTTGGGGAGGGGAAACGTAGGAAGAAGGAGAGGAAGAGGAAAATTTTGCAAAATAGGTCCCAGCATGAACCCAGCATGGTTCTTAAACTGTACCAGCTGTTTGCAGGATACACCTGTATGCCTAAATTTGCCTAGATATTTTTGTTTAAGAGCTCAATTAATAACAGGGGGTGATGGCACCACAAGGATAAAAGTCAGTTAGAAAGCAGAGTCTTCCTGTTTAAAAAAAATAAATAAAAAGAAGCTAAACAGGGATACAAAGAATTTCAAAGGAGATGAAAAGCAGTTCTTTGTGAAGCATCACACTTGGGCATCATTTCCTCTTTAAAAGAAGGGGAGAAATTTATGCTTTGTTTTGATTCTGTGGTTTTCAAGTCCACATTTGAATATAGTTCATATGATGATGTCCATGTAAGAGCCCAGCATATTATAAAGAATTAATAACCTTTTTTTATGGATGTGTTTATGCTCTTGTAACGTCTGTAGGACTGTTTCAGACTGTGTAGGAAAGATCATGTTCTAGTAGTGATTCAACAGAAGTCTTGTGCATCCTTACTGTGAATGGTTCATGGTTCTTTGTTTTTCCATATAAATTCTTCCTGTCGAATAAAGCAGTTTCCTTCTGCAGTATGTTTTTAACTTGTGTTATGTTTTTCACCATGGCAAATAATCTATACATAGCATACACTAAAAATACAGGTTGTCATCCCACTGGTGACGTAACTGTTGCCTGCCTGGTTACAATTTCACTGGAAAAATCTTGCATTTATAGTCTTAGAATTCATCATCTTAGGTAATTCATTTGTCACAGTGTGAATCATGAATTGTGTACATAATCTTTTCTAATCTCCATACTGTAGCTCAGAGTGCCCTGTGCTTCACAGGATGTTCTACCTGTTTTATTTGCTGTTACTTGGTTACATTCCCCAGAAATTCCCCTTGGGTTCCCCTCTGCCTTTCCCTGCTCTGCCTCCCTGCACAGGCAGTTACCAGGGAACAGCAGCAGCCAGTGGTTCTAGTTTAATATTTGGCCTTGGCTTTTCTGCCACCTGCAAAATTGTGTAGGTGATGGGAGAAATTTTAACTCATTTAAGAAGATTTTTGCCATTAATATTCGCTAAAGATTGGCTAGCAGAGGGGTGGAAGGGGAGAAGTAGTTACAGAATGCTGTGGGAGTGGCTCCTACTTTTATTTCTTTAACACTCATTGCTTGCTCCAGGTTCTTCCTTTTACAAAACTCACATGTTGTCAACATCAAGAGTAGTTTCTCTTGACAGAGCAGCTTTCATTATGAATTAATTGCAGAATAATCAGTACTGACTATTAAAAACTCTGTCCTACTCAGAAATTAAGCTTCATTCATTCATTTTATTGACTCCAGGTTATGTGTTCTTGTCTTAAAGAGGAAGCAGCAACGCAGTGAATGAAAACCAGGCAGGGACATACCTACTCTTCCTACTGCCAGACACCTGCACCAGGGGATGAGGGTGGCAGGAGAAGGCTCTGTGCATCTTTATTCTTTCTGAGCAGCTTTTCTGAACCTGAAGGTTTCAAGCTAATCTTGCAGAATTCACTCTTGCTTATTTATAGTGCAAAAATAATCCAATAATTATCTTTTTTATATAGCATCATATTTACTACTCCACGGAAAGACTTGTGGGTTTATGCCATTGCTGAACCATATTTCTTTCTCTGTGGATGTCATGATTTATATGTGTCCAAGCAGTTGGGATTCTTGCAAATTCTTCTCTGTGCTCTTTGGTTAGATTGAATCACATCCCATTCTTGTTTAGCCTTCTACTAGAGATTTACCCTGGGTTTGCAGTTGGCTTTTGGAGAATCTGGCAGGCTGAAATATAATTTGTTAGATGAAGTGATATTTTTCAAGTAATGATCCCTAAAATGTGGGAGCTACCTCCCAGATAGGTTTAGGGGACTGAAGGTGCCACAGCCTGGGGTTTATATTGTACCCTGCTGTCCTTTGGCTGTTGGTATTTGTGGCATGGAAATGAGGAAAACCTGCAGCATATCAAATAAGGTTAAGCAGTGCAGAGTATCTCTTTTTGACCCTAAGTTCTTTTGGCCTCAAGTGCAGTGGATAATCTCCTGAAAGGCCTATAGAGGTGTAGTAAGAATAAGGGGAATGAAATCAGAACTGTCATAATTATTCCACAAAAACAAGTATGATTGTGGCAACCATCAAAATATCTCAAATGTTTGCACAGTGTTAAAAAGCATTAAAAGAGCTTACTGTTTACTCTTGAAAAAAAATATATCTATGATCTCAAAGACCATTCCTCCATCCCTGTATCTTAAAGGCATGGGTTTTGTTTTTTATTTCCCAGCAAGCCAGAAAGCCCTATGATGTCCGAGATGTCATTGAGCAGTATTCACAGGGCCACCTCAACCTGATGGTGCGAATCAAGGAGCTACAGAGGAGGTATGCCAAGAAAGTTTGGGGTCTGAACAGCAGCAGAGGGATTCTTATAAATAAATTGGGGGTTGGGGCCAGGGATCAAAACCTGACAGGGTTACAGGCACAATATTGGTAGGACTGTGCAAAGTTATGAAATATAAAGTGGCATTCAAGTGAAGTTTTCCTCTCATAGGGGAAGGAAAAGGCAAAAGAAAAAAAGAAGCAAAGACCTTAAAAATGTGATAATCAGGACTTACATTTTTTGTTGTACTTCCATGTATTGCCTCAGTTCCTGCTAGCTTTGGCTGAACACTGTAATCCCTATGTTAGGCACTGTAGTAATATAGTGAAATACTGTCACCTCTCTTCAAATTGCACTTAAGAGGAAAATAAGAAATTACTTTTTAAAATATATTTCAAGCTGTTCTTAGCCCAAAGCATTTGGTTCACTTATTGAACTTCCCTTTGCTGGTTTGTGAAGAGACCTCCCTTGCTCCAGCAAAAGAAGTGAAGATGTTGGTTCAGGCTGATAAAAACTAAAAATGATTCTTTTTGTTTTATAGGTTGGACCAATCCATAGGGAAGCCATCTCTCTTTATCTCAGTCTCAGGTAGGTTAATACAAAGGATATGTCTAAAGTTAATTCAGTGAAGATCTAATTAATGGAAAATACTTGTCCAAATACTTATTTTGTTGCCAAGTTTTTCAACGCTGCCACTTGTGGTTGGAAGTTTAGGCATCCATGATAATATTTAGTAATTGACACCTTTAAAATAGGCTTGTTCTTATTTAAATATTTCAAGCAGCTACTTTCACTGGAGTTTTCAAAATGTTGGCTCTAATCTCCCTGAAACTCACTGTATTTTCAATAAAATGTCATGCTGTGACTACAGAGCCCCTATGAAATCTGTAATACCTACGCAGAGCTTTGGTAGCTTTGAAAAGAGACTGGAAAAGGAGCACAAAGTCCTAAGTTGGTTTGCAACAATTTTTTTTTGGTTAATGAAAGCTCTCTGTTCATGTCATTTCCAAACTCATGTTTCTATATAGCTCATAGTGGGGAAAAAAGATAAACATAACCAAGTGCATTGCTCAGGTTGGCGGCAGATTGCTTTTAAATGTCAATTAAAACATTAAACTGGGAACAGTTTTGTCCTCCCAAGTTAAAGCATAAAACTAAGGTTGGAAGTGCTTTAAACTTAAGGGCTGTTAAAAGCCATGGCACGGGCTAATGCTCTAAAAAGAAACAAAAAGCTGCTTTTAAGGACTGGAACTACCAGCCTGGCAAAGGTGTTCAGTTAGGCAGCGTTGGTGGGCTAGTTAAACACTCCCTGTTGTGGCTCGCTGCTAGTTTGATGTACCCCCAAATTTTAATCCCCAAATGTTTTTTTGTTGCACAGAAAAAAGCAAAGATCGAGGGAATAACACCATCGGTGCCAGGCTGAACAGGGTGGAAGACAAGGTAAGTCTCAGTTAAACTGTTGTGCTTGTTTCATAGGATGTGGGGGGAAATCCAGCTTGAAATAGTGGAGGATGCTTGGTTTTTCCAGGTGGTGGAGCATCATTTTTGTGGCATGTTGCATTTGTGGTTCTTTCTTGTCATTTTAACAGCATAAGAAAAAAAATAAGCCAGACTTTGAGTTCGATCTCTTTGGGGATTTGCTTGGGGTTTTGATTTTTGATTGTATATATTACACGTCTCAATGCTCTACTTCCTTCCTCGACAACAGATAAAAGGCTCTGTTCCTTTAATTCCTCAGTATATTATGGTCCCCAAGATTTCCCTTTGATCGTTGCTCTGTTGTTTATATAACTCCACCTACAATTCCTTGGAGAGAGCAATAGCAAACCTTGTTCTGTCCTGCTTTTCATTCCTGATGACAAATGGCATTTCTCCTTTCAAGTGACGTGAAGCCAGGAAAAGAAAAACTCAGACTCGTTCTATAATCTCAATTTAACAGTTAAGTGCTTTGTAACCCTTTATTTCAATGTTGGCTGTGCTTGAAAAATGAGATGACAGGTAGAGGCTATGTCATTATTAAAAACCAGAGGTTTACCTATGTTGGTATTAAGAAAGTGAGAGGTAAGAAAAATGGTTTGAATCCTCTGCTGATCTCTTGGAGTGATTTGGTGAGGGGATGAAATAATTTCTTTACCTTTGGATTATATCTAAATTCTTCAGTATTA
Organism: Merops nubicus; assembly: GCF_000691845.1. NCBI lineage: Eukaryota > Metazoa > Chordata > Aves > Coraciiformes > Meropidae > Merops > Merops nubicus. Next base: position 5,249 of record NW_008609049.1, read on the forward strand.
AGAAGTGAAATTTTTTTTCTTGATGAAAAGAGCTTTCAGAGTGTTTCTTCCACAACTGGAATTGTGTGATAACCTCATGAGGGATTTGTTCTGAAGAAATATCCAACAACTAGTCTGCAAATTAAAAGTGGTGTGAGCAACACATCCCAAAGGATGGAAACTGGGCACCTTGAAACACTTTGTTTCCCTTGTGATATATCCCTTCCTTACACATTTCTCCCTAAACACTTATGATAAACTTGAAGGATGGTGTTCAGAATTGTACTTCAACTGAGAGGAAATAAATGGCATTGTGAAGGGAACAGGTGCCTCTTGAGATAGAGGGTGAGATGCAGAAAGTGTGAGGGGAAAAAACTAGGAAGGTACAGAGAATTTTGCATGAAAAAGCATCTCTGTGCAGTGCTTGCTCACATCTGTGGCTGGTGAGTGTCCTTGCACATGGAAGCCCTTTCCAGAAAGTTTGGATGACATTTATTTATTTTCTCTCTGTAATGTCAACTAAAAGTGTGGAACGCTAAAAAAATGTCTTGTGACTTGTGACTAAGAGCAATGACTTTTCAGTTTGGACAAATAATTCTCAAATGACAGCTAAAATAACCTCTCAGTGCTGTTTGTGAAATCCCCAACGAGCCTGGGAAAGCTTTGCTGTTGTAGTGGCTCAGAGATAAGCGGGTTTGGGGTTATTAATTACTCTTTTTACATCCTTACAAATAAGTACACTGTGAATTTATAGTGACTGTTGTTTTATGTCTTGTAAGGGGACTGTAAAACACTCCCTGTTTAATTTTAGTATAGCCGGGTTAAATTTTAGCCTTGCTCGAAGTAACAGACCCTTTTTTCTTTGCAGTTGCATGAGGTCATCTGTGGTTTCAGAGTTGTATGTTATCTGCCTTCTACAGCTAGTCCTATCTGCAGGAATTTTATCTGAAAGTAGCTGAAAGGCTAAAAATAGAGAATTTCGGTTGGACTCGGCAAACAGCAGCACACAGACAACACACTGGCAATGCTGAAATCACATTTTGGCTGCAGATGGTGGCCCAAGCCTGTTTTGGGGGTATTTTTCCTCTCAGAGATAGACCTCCTCTTTCCCATAAAGTATATGTTATTCTTTCAACATGCAGTTAAACCCTTCCTGAACTGAGCTCTATATCAAGGATATCTCTTTCAGCTGGTTTTTAAGGTGACTGCCTATTTTAAACAGTTACATCCCATCTGGTTTGTGAGTTAGTTTTGAATCTTGGGCTTCTGAAGGAGATATTTTCAGGGGTGCAGGCTGCTGTTAGCATCTAACCACCTTTGGTGCATTTGAAAAAGCTCCTTTAAGTCATTTTATAATGAGTTGTAGCCTCCTGAACTTATTTGGACACTCCTACCACAGCAGTACTTCCCATGCCACAGGAATAACCTGAGTTCTTCTAATACATCCTTCTCAGTGATCATTAGTATGCTCCTTGCAGCCAAAAGCTGGTGTGCAGTTGTCAGAAAGTCTGTGTTAAAGCAGAAAGATAAGAAACCTTGAATTTTTCTTTTTCTTCTTTGTTTTTTCCCTGGTTTTAAACTCTTGGGTGTTTCTGCTGTCAGCACAGGAGCTGCTACTTGCACATCCCAGGGGCAGAATCCCATTTTATGCGTGTAGGCTTCTGTGGAGGTGGATTTTAACTTGAGAAGCATTTAAAAATAAAGAGAATTCTGTCTTTGAGAGTATTTAGCCACGTTTCTGGGACATCATGTCACTCTTGCAAAGCTTTTGTACCTGTGGCATGAGCAAAGATGCTGGAGAAGCATTATGCCTGGCAATGCCTAGGAGATGGCACATGAAAGGGACCTTGTAAAAATAATATTATTAGAGTCAAACAGCAATGTATTGGCAGAAATTGTGAATCTTTATGGCACCAATCTGAATTTCCAAGTATTGAAAGCAACCAAAACCTGTTTGCTTCTTTTCCCTTTAGGAAGATGTTCATTTGAGGGACAGAACCCTGTGTGTTGTATCATAATGTAATCCCTGCAGAGTCTGTTCATCTTCTGCACCGAGTGAAATTTTGACCTTGTAACATATACAGTTTGTGATAGTGTAGCTAAAGATTGTTTCCACTATGCAAAAGCCAGAGGGATGAATCATGCTTGCAGGAACCTCCCTGCACATTCCTTCCTGTAGAATTTTGTCATTTTGGCAAGCAACTGCAAAGGTGGTTTTGTAAATGGAACTAGAAACTGAACAACCTGGTAGACCTGCATGAAAAGAAATCACAGTCTAACGTGTGGTCACAGAATGTTTTGACTTTGCCATCGTTCTCTGTCACTGATAAAGCTGCAGGTAGCAAGTGAGATGTTCTTCTAAAGGTCTGTGGCTGTAGGCAGGCAGCTGCAGCACCCACTATGCCCACACAGCATCTGTCAGGACACCAGCCAGCTTTGGTGCAGAAGGCATGCAGCTGTAGGTGCCCAGGCAGAGCCCAGCTAAGGGAGGGGCTTTTTACAAGGGCTTGTAGTGATAGGATGAGGGGTAATGGCTTCAAACTGGAAGAGAGGAGAATTAGATTAGAAGTTGGGAAGGAGTTTTCACTGTGAGGGTGGTGGGATGCTGGCACAGGTTGCCCAGGGAGGTTGTAGATGCTGCAACACTGGATGTGTTCATGGCCAGGCTGGATGGGGCTTTGAGCAACCTGGTCTGGTGGGAGGTGTCCCTGCCCATGGCAAAGGGGTTGGAACTAGATTATCTTGAAGGTCGTTTCCAACTCATAGAATCAAACTTTTCTAATGACCATTCTAAACCTCAAGCCTTTCTCATGATTCTATGTAGATCTGTTGATCCAGTCCCCCACAGAATGTTGTTGAGCAGGATTAGAGCAGCAAATCCATCTGTTGGTGGTGACCAGCCTTCTCTGCTTTCATCCTGAAACATCTCTGAAGGACTGTTCAGGCTAACCTCAAGAAATCTGGCTACCAAAATCAAAATGGGGGCCAGTTGTTCCAGGCTGTTAATGCTGGCACCCCCAGCACTGTGGGACAGGGGTTTAGTGCAGGGTCTTCCCAGCAGCTCCATCCAGGCACGAGCCCATGGTGTGCTTGAGAACTTCTGGGGGCTGCATCTCCTCTTTTCTTTTCCCTGCTTTAATTTTAGCATGGCTGTAAGTGACTGTAAGGCTAACTTTTTAGATTAAATGAATCTGTTCTTTTTCAGCCTTATGCCAACCAGCAATTTAGATACAAGAGGCACAGTTTTCACTTTTCAGGTCATCAGCTGGGCTTGTGGCTTGGCTGCCCTAAGATAATTCAGACTTTAATATGAGCACTGCACAAAATCATCTTGAATATACAGCAAGGGCTAAACTGGGCAGTCCCTGGACTCTCAGCTGTCTTGTGCCTACATACCAGGCTGCCCCAGATGTCAGTAGGTCCTGCCTGTAGACTTCCCAGAGCAAAGTAACAGAACCCAGATTTACAAAAACAAAATTTCAAACCCCTTCTGAGCAGTAGGCATTATGCTCTGTTCTCTGATAAGTAGTTTTAAAAATAGGACGTGCCCTTCTGCAATGATTTGGACACTTCAAAATTTGCCTCTTAAGAATGGTTATAGTGATCCAAAGCAATTTTCTGGGTGTCCTTTCTATATTCTCAGGACTGTTCCTGTACCTCACAGTGAGTACAATATTAATATCAGTATTGACAAGGTCACAACTAAAATCTTAGCATAGTCTTTCAGTTATATGGGACATTAGGAGTAATGCTTTCTACTGGGGAGTTTGAAATGGTAGATATTTAAATGAAGATTTCTGTTTATACAGAAGGGAGTAGTGAGAAGTGACACCTTTCAATGTGAGTCTAACAATTCTACTGGGCAATATTCCTCCCAAGAACAGGCACATTTAGCCCCTGTACAGCTGAAAATGTGCACCCTGGTATTCTGGCTTGTTTGGAGTTCTGCACATTGCTCTTTGGGTTAGCACACACAGTGCTGAGCAGAGAGGCCTTTCACTTCTTCAGATTTATTTTACAAGCAGGTAGCACCACTTTTAAAATCAACTAAAACCAAATCTACCATGTGAAACATCTACCCTGCTGTGCTGCTTGAGTTGCTGACTGGAAATCTGAACTGATCTTGGAAACCAAAACTGAAAATTCTCTTTTTTTGCAGAGTTCTTTGGAGTTCTTGTTATGGTGATTTTGTTTTCTGTCTTCCATCTACAGAGGCTTTGATTGTTAAATGTGTAGATCCCATGTTCAGTAAAACTGTAAGGATATGAGATATATTTGATATATTTTTCACTTTGAGTGCTGAATATGGAACTTTTTAAGATAAAGAAGTGCCAAGGCTTTATCTGAGATGGCTTTCAAAAAGCCATGGAGACCTGTATGGTAGATTTAAATACATGGTATGACAACTGGTAGTCTTTTCTGTGACATATCTGAATTATCTAACATAGGATCAAAATTTGGTGGGGTTTTTTTGTCTGTTTTAATGGCATTCTGTAGCCTGTGGGAACAGTTATTGTGTTATCTGTGATGTAACATAGAAATTAGTGCAAGCTTCCAAAAAGGCCTTGACTGATGAGGGCCTTGTTGCAATGGATGGGAATATTCTGGCTTTATTTTTAACTGAATAATGATGCTGAAAAGTTGATGGTAAAAGACTGACAACCAACTGTTTGATTTTCTGGCCAGAGCTGGAAAGCATGGTTAGAACCACAAGTCATCAAATGGAAGAGGTGGCTGCAGATAGTGTCTGGCATGGAAATACTCAGAGCTCTGCAAGCTGAACATGCACTAAGCAGTTCAGGTATTGAATATTGGCAGCACCTGCAATAGAAGTGTGAGGATTTGTCTTCCTGGTCCTTAGAAATAGAACCAAAACCTCAGAGTCTGGATGGGAATTTAAAAAAAGATATGCAAAATCAATAAAAATCAGCAGAGCCACCACCAAGCAGTTACTCATCTTGGATGTAGTTCTTCAATAATGCAGAAGTAATAACCTGGGGGATGTGGAGGAATATTAGGAGGCATATGGAAGATTAAGTATCCCTCTTAATTCAGTCCATAGTCTTTCTCCAGATGCTGAAGTACAAGCATACGGAAGCAATTTCCCCGCTGAACTTTGTGATGGAGGATGCCCATTTTCTACAAATTGGACCACAACTAAGCCCATCCCTCATCAATCTAGGTCATTAGGCAACCTTACAATTTTAATAGCTTTTCTCTCACCATTCTGATAATATTTCAGTGGGTAAACAATGAAAAGCTGCAGATTTCCATTTCCCATGTCTTATGTTTCCCATCTCCCCAGCTATGCTAAAATAAAATTATCAGGTATATCATGGCAAAAATGAAAATAAAGAATAATTAGTCATAGTTTTCACTGCTGGCAAAAGCTTTGGTAGCCAGAATGGAAACAAACTGAGAGAAATCAGGCAAAGTCATGGAGAAGGAGTCGCTTGAGGGTTATTAACCAGGGTGTCTGTGTAAATTCCAGCTCAGCAGGTACTTTGAACAATAGTCAGTGATGAGTTGGGAAAAAGGGAAAAATGTGATTTTATGTATAGATACTTTCTTACACTCTTGTCTTTTAAGGCTCTGCTACAAGCCTGGCACCCACAAGTTTATTGAACTTTATTGTTCCATAAAGTTGCTGTCCTAGTTCATTCAGAAGCAATGACTAATTAAGCCCTGCTCATTTAGTTGCATGTAATCATTAATGATAGACCTCAAAGTAGTTGAGAAGCACGATACTGGAGACAGAGTGTAAACCTTTACAAATACAAAGTGTGAGATATATACAGAGAGAGATAGAGAGATATAGATATATAATTTTTTAAATCTTATTGATTTCTTCCCTATTTGGGATCTGAGTAATGGCTTTTGAATTCTTATATGCTGGCAACTGCTGCCTGCTCATGACCTGCATAGCTGTCTACTTGCTTATTAAGAGCTGAAATCCCAGAGGAATTTGAGATAACATGCACTATATCCTATAAAATCTAGGAATCTGGGAGGAATGGAGGGATGAAATAATACATTACCAGCTGATAATCTTTCAAACCATCTTCAGCTTAGTTGCTGGTTTGGGATTCAGCTGTTTGTGTTTGAGTAGGTATGCAAGTGGTTGTAAGGTCTGCACATTGAGATGACTCAGTCTTTTATTGAACCACATAAAGCCTGTTTTGTCTGGAGTTCAAAGATAAACCCAGGCAAGATTTGAAACGCAGCCTCCATCCTTCTTGCACATAGACTGTTTACATTTGATGTGGAATGGAAATGGTTGGTGAATACAGAGAGAGAGAATGTGGAGCTGTTGTATGGACTAAATACCTGGAAGAGTGCATCAGAGAAACGGGTTTTAAGCAAACAACATGTGTGCACAGTGTGCTACACAGAAGTTTTTTTACTTGTCTTTCTTATAGGTTATAGGAAAATAAGTGATCATATTATCCCCTCTGCATTATCCTTGTCTGTGTGTTGCAGATGAGCAAACAAACCAAAAAAACATTCTAAAATAAATGGCAAATTTTGATTTTTTGTTTGCTAGGATGAATCTTTACTGAAGTTGGATGCATTAAAGTTGAAATTGTTCCTTTCAAAGATGTGGTTTCAGAGTGATCTTGCTGGAATTAAAATATCCTATTTCCATGTGCAGTTGAGTATCAGGGAGGAAAAGTGCATGGAGTTGAAAGGACTCTCTTCAGGCTGCAGTCCTTTCAGGGTGGAATCTGCTCAGCTCTTGGACAAGATTCAGAGTAAAGGAAGGGATACTCCCTCTCTTATGCAAAATCCATCCCTCCTGTCACCCTACCTCCTCCCCCCAGCTTCCCCCTGAAATAAAAACTGCAACACAGAAAGAATCCAGTGCAGGAACAGAAAGGACCCTTTGCTGCCTGACTCTTATTTAGAGCTGTGGGAGTCAGAGGGAAGATAGGAAGTAAAATAGGCAGTCAATACAAGTAGAATGTGAGCACCTGGTTCAAAGAATGCCTACACCTCCTAATGCTCAGGAAACCATGGCAGCAAATAAAGTTTCCTCAAATTCTCTGTTCCTGCATCCTACCCACTGGGGCTGTGACAAAACCACAATGCATCTTTCAATATGAAAAACAAGACCTGCATTACTCCTGTAAAAATCTAGAACAAACATCATTATGGCATTTTGCATGTCTTTAGAGTACCCCACTGTTTCAGCACTCAGCACAGGGCCATGAACTCCTGTCACAGGTTCTTTTTCTATCCAAAAAGAACCAGTGGTACCCTGGGAAGCTCCAGTGACCTGGCAGCAGCCCAGCCTGGCTGAGTGTGGTGGCCCCATGGGCATGACAGTCTGATGAGCTGCCTCCCTTTAGGATGGACCTTCTTTGTGGTTGCTTCATTATGTTCATCAGAGCACAGGAGCTCCTGCTCTGGCAGATTAAACACAAAACAGAGAAAGGGAGGGAAAAAGAAAATATTGTTTCCTTTTTTCACAGCTAAGGTGCAGGATGTGACTTGCCTGAGGTAGCACAGGGGCATCTGTGGCACAGCCAGGAATTTAACTTAAGCCACGTCTGGGACTTAACCACAAATCAGCATTCCTTTTTGTTATTGTGTTTAAAAGCCCCTCTAGTTTTGAATAGTTACATTGGCCAGTGCAGTGTTCAACATAATCATAGCCCATTAATACTAAAACCATCCAGTACTTGAGAACAGCATATATAAACACATAAACCACACCAAGCCAGCCAATATAAATGTACCAGGACTATTTTAGACAGTATATTTTAAATCATCTAGCAATTAATCTACTAATATCATTTTGTAGCCCAGCAGCCTAGGAGTGGAGAGGACTGAACGTATTTACATGACACAAACTGTCCTACGTATAGATAATTATGCCTGTAATACTTAAAGCTAAACAAATTATCTTAAATGCTATATTTGCACAGTCGAGCAGAGAGAAATATTCAAGTGAGCTCAAATATTCATCTGAGTTTCTATTTTAAAAGTCTTGGATCCTTCGTTGCTTGCCACTGACCCTTCTGTGACATCTGTTAATCTTGGGTTTATTTCAATTTCTTTCTCTCTCTCTTTTTTTTTTTAAACAGATGACTCCACTTAAGCCAACACTTGGTTTCCATTAGGCAGATAGAAGGTGATTCACTTAGTAACATGTGCATCTTTATCTAGTTAAGTCCTAACAGCCTTAATATATCAAGGAAGGTGGTGTGATTAACAGCACTAAAGGCTTTGTCAGACACTTCACCTAATAAATACTGCCCTTTGCCCAGCTATAGAAAAAGAGTGAATAAATACATCGTGTTTCCAATCTGCAAATGTGTACAGCCTTATAAAGAGTCTAAAATTATCCCTATAAAAATATATCTCTATGTTGACAGTAGAAATGACATCTACATATATGTCTGGGTTTGTACATGTCTTCCAGTCCAAGCATGGGCTGGCTCTTTGCCCTGCCTGGGCTGGCCTTTTTCTGTGGGATCATTTTAGGATGGAGCCACCACTTGTGTGTGATTTTCCTCCTGTTGACTTGAGCTTTGTGCAGATTCTTTGATGGTTCTTTGTCTCTGGTTGTCACAGATTATCTGTCCCGGGGTAGTTGGATATAGGAGTAGATATAGAGCTTGGATGGAGATGGGGTCCTTGCTCCATCATAGAATCACCGTGGTTGGAAAGG
>NW_008609050.1:0-14086 GCF_000691845.1 Merops nubicus
AAAGGTCATGGAGAACAGGAGAGGTGCTTGAGGAGTGGAGGAAAGCCAGCATCACTTCTGTCTTCAAAAAGGGCAAGAAGGACAACCCAGGAAATTACAGGCCTCTCAGCCTCACCTCCGTCCCTGGAAAGGTGATGGTACAGCTCATTCTGGAGGTCATCTCTAAGCATGTGGAGGATGAGACACTGGAACGTGTTGCCTAGGGAAGTTGTGTATGCTCCATCTCTGGATGTGTTCAAGACCAGACTGCACTGGGCTTTGAGCAACCTCGTTTAGTGACAGGTGTCCTGCCCATGGAAGAGGATTTGAACTAGATGATCTTTAAGGTTCTTTCAAACCCAAACCATTCTATAAGGAAAAACTTACTTTGAGGGTTATGGATGTATGGGAAATCCCATTGTCAGAGGTTGATGTTCACAAAGGAGACAGAGGAGTCCTGTCAAAAAATATACTTTATTTGAATAAAGGGAGAGTCCATGAGCATATCCTGGTGGGGTCTCTCAAGTTCCTGGGGGATGCAGCCACCCTTTTTTTTCCCCCTAATTTCCTGGCCACATATGTTCCTTCTCCATTCCTCATTGGTTGGGGTGCTAGGAAAGTACAGAGTTCCCGATCCACTTACGACATATTCCCCTTAAGATGTAGCGCTCTTCATATCATGCATTGTATATCTCATTAACTTAATTTTATGCCTCCCCTGGGAGGAGAAGTTACTGTGTATAAGTCTATTAAACATCTGGTTCCTAAAGTTCAAAAGTTTAGGTTATCCAAACTGCTTGAGGTGGGTAGCTGGTTTTGTTTAGTTTCATTCAAGTTCTCAGGTTCTTCCTATCTTCTTGTTTGGTTCTTTTATATGCAAAGTGAACAACCTATCACCTTGGGGCACCAATAATTGCACCTCTCCACCCTACAAATGGTATTGAAACACCCCTTATTGTAAAGACACATTCCTCATGTTCCTTTCTATTCTGTCATGGGGCAGTTGAACAGAGTGCCTGGAGACGCTGTGGAGTCTCCTCTGGAGGTATTCAAAACCCACCTAGATGCATTCCTGTGCAACCTGATCTAGATGTACCTGTTTTAGCAGGGGTGGTTGGACCAGGTGCTCTCCAGAGGTCTCTTTGACTCCTACTGTTCTGTGATTTTGTGATTTCCTTGCATGTTGCAAAAGGTCTTATTTAATATTGTTCCTGTAGTAACTGAGGACCGATTCTAGTGATAGATTTTAGCAGCATTTGTACACGTCCACTAATTTCAGTGTCATTCAGCTGGACTGCCTAACTGCTTTTTTGTGTGAGCTTTTGCAGATCACATGAAAAATGACCTGAATCCTATGCAAGTTCAAATGCAGCAAAATAGTGAAGATGTGCTACGTAACATAGACACTGTGAACAAAGAAAAAACCCTTTTCTGGTGTCTTGGTTATTGGAGCCTTTGGGTTGCCACGTGTCCCCTGAAAAGCTGAGCCAGACATTTCAAATCCCTTTGTACAAAACAAATTTATGAGAATGGCCATCACTGGTAGTATTTGTGTTGGCAATCTCAGAACAGAAACCAAGGTTGAATGGTAACAGAAGCAGCTCAATTAACTTCTAGTGCTGGAGGGAGGTCCTTTTCAGCAGGCTTGGGCACAAAAGTTGAACTAACAAAAGCTTTCTCTATTGGGCTGTATAATAACACCCATTAGGAGCCTGTGCAGCTACACACAAAGAGCTCCTGCTCTGAGTAATTGTAGCATCTCCAACAAAAAGCAAATGCTTTTGACTGTTGAATAACGACCACAAGGAATTGAAGAGTACCAAGGACTTTCATAGACACAGGCATCTGTTTTCAAAGCCAGCTGGCATGAACTGAGCATTAATGTAATGATCTGGTTATGCAGGATATAGAAAACAGACACGAGGCTCTGGTTTAAGTAATGAGCTGATGCTTTAATAAGCCACTCTATGTGCACTTGCCAGAATACAGTGGGGATCTCACAAAAATCTTCTTGTATGATGGCCCAGCAGCTCTGTTTTAGGACTACTTGCCTCCCTCTTTTCTCTCTGTGTTTCCATAATGTGTGTTGCTTCAAACTTTTTCCTTTCTTCCCACAAGCAAAAGCAAAATGTCAGGTCTCCTTTACTCTGGAGGGATGACTGTTTCAGCCTTGAAATAGTGGTAGGCATGTGGAAGGATGGCGAGCAATGCAAGTCCTGCATGCCATGGTCCTGTATCAGGGTAATTTGTGTATTTCTGTCCTTATGGTGCGAGGAACGTAGAGTGCTCCTCCCCCCGATTGGGTGAGAATCAGCTCTTTTCTTTCGCCTGTTTAATCAGAGCTTTAGTATTCTAAAAATGCATTTTTAAAATTACAAACACTCTAGCAGGATAAAAAGGAAAAAAAAAGGGAAGTGAACAGCTTGAAAAAAAACATGGAAGTATTTAGATATTTTGGAGCTCTGTGAGAATGAAACACGCTTGCAGGTTTTTTCCTCTTCCTTCTTTGCCTTTTCCTCACTTGAACAATAAATAATGCTTCACATCTGAAGAAGAGAAGAGGTTTAATATTTGTGGGGAGAAAGGATATTGTTCAAGTCTTCAGTATGTCATTGTTACTGAAGTTACTATTTGCCACATACTGCCTAGTTTTAAGATAATTCATTTCCTCCCTGGGCTTAAAAGTGATACCTATCCCATTGTATACCACCAATTACTGAACTCTGTTTAGCTTTTGCCAAGCTGAAAGTATATTTAGCAAACAAATAGTTTGGTTTTTGTTGTGTTTCTCCTGATGGTTTTTCTGCAAATGAAGTTGTTGCTTAGTACTCTTTATTATAATCCTTTCATTTCTAACAGAATCACTAGCCATGGACTATCTGGGAGTGAGCTTCACAGCTTTTCTTGATATCTTTTGTTGAATGCAGTATTACCTCTGCATCTGCATACTCTGAAATCCAATGTATTGATCTAGTTTCCTGTAAGACAGAAGATGTGCTACATAAACCAATCTTTACGTGTTATAGAAATAATTCCTTTCAACAGGAAGGATTGCGTAGAGGAACTTTTTGAGAAAGCACCTAATGAGAAATGGTAGTGTAATTGCTATTAGTTACAACTCTTGTTAGCACTTCTCTGAAAAGGATAAAGAAAATAGGCAGACTGAAATAAATCTGTTTTTGCAATTCCTTATATAAATGTTTAAGAGCAGAGAGACTGATCACGAGTAGAGCTTGAATGAGATGTGCAGTGGTATTGGGAAAGAAAAGGAGATGTTGACTGTGTTGTAATCTTCTTTGTGCCTCTCAAGAACACCAGGTCAGTCTCAGGAGCATCAAACCTGCTTCATTTCCTTAAAATGAAAGTGTGTTAAATTCTCTATGGTACCAAAATTCTTCTGTCCCCAGGTATCTTGCCAGGAGTGAGCGTTAGCAAAATATGTGTAATAGTGGACTCCTGAAGGTATGTTGTTTGGTATGAGAATTCACAGATTAATCGGAAAGAAGTCCAGTGTTAGATTTCATTCACAGTCTAGGCTGTAAAACATATATATTGCATTTAACTAACTTCAGATCAACAGAAGGTCTCTATCCTTTTGCTTTGTGGGTTTGATTGTTATTCCAGGTGTGTTTCTTCGTTTTCTTTCTATATTTATATAACCAACGCTATCTGGGAAAAAGAAGTACAAGCTGCAGCTGAAAAATAAAACATACAAAACCTCTGTGTCAGCCTTTTTGATATACCGAAGCTTTTGGCTTTCAATTTTCTGGCCAATTGCCTTATTTTTGAATAGGTTAACCTGATCTGAGGGGGGAGGGTACAGGAAAGAAGTCTTCAGGATTTTATGTGACAACAAGAAATGCAGAGAACAAGTTTCTACCTTCTGGATCTTACCAAGGTGAAGGTAAAATCTAGCATTTTATGAGTAATCAATCTGTTCTCAGACAGCTGCAGACAAGGATTCACATATCTTATTTTGAGGAAACACTAGAGAGGAAAGCGTGAGCTTTTTTCCTTAAAATAGTCTCCAAATTCTAATAAAGCCCTTGTTCCAATAAAAAGACTAAGTCTAGCAAACATCAGTGCTATCACTGGCTCTTGTTGTCTGTGGAGCAGTCTGCACTGGAAAGACAGTCCACAGTCCTTGTCCCTTCTCTACAAGCAGGAGCTTTACGTTTGCCCAGTCAGTTTGGAGTGTGAAACCCAGCCTTTACTCAAGTATGAAATCAGGATTTTATGACCAATCTATTACGCCCGTTGGTTTTAGATGGTGTTTCCCACAAGGCCTGTGGATGTGTTTGTGATTGCGAGAAACAGGTTACATCCAATTTTAAGAAAAAACAAGTGTGCACGATGCCATTTAAGCTCTTTAGTGTGCTAGCTAGTCTAGCAAACACAGTGATTATTTTGGTATCCATTCTACACTGTAAAGAAGTGTCCAATTAACTCAGTGAAGAAATCAAAAGCACATCTTCTGCTCCGAATGCACAAAAGGCTGACTTAATGTCTAAATCTGGGAGTATTTCACACTGAATAAAGCTAATTAAGCTATAAAGCTGACACGAAGAAAACACACAGTAAAACCAAGATCCCCATTCTGGGCTTGCACTCACAACACAGCTGTATGCTCGCACTTTTTTGATATAATGACTCATATGTAAGCGCAGTAGTATTTCTAATGAAATGTTCAATTAAACAGAAGGAAGGTCTGCTAGGTTAAATTGTTGATGCTTTTCTTGGTATCCCAACAGATGACAGCATTGGGGCTTCCCACAGTTGTGTCCTGCTGAATGTTCAGAGTAGCTGTATATGTGAGCTGTTGTTCTTCGAATCATTTGAGCAGTCTTATCCTGGCTAAAACAGTGTTGTGTATGAAGTCTGTACTGCAGATGTGTCTTTTCTCTTGCTGGAGACACGCTCTGTTTGTTGCCTCTGCATATTCCTGGGTAACATGGAGTTTCTGTTACAAACCCAGCAGTACTGGTGCTGCTGTTAAAAGACACCAGGTTTCAGAAGTTACAAGGATTTCATTAGTCAAATGATGCATGTTCACCATATTTACAAGAAAATATATTTTTTCCCCAAGTATCTCAATATTTCTCAAATACTTTCCTTCCAGAATATGTTTAAGTATCAGACATTTAGTAGAGCTCTCAAAAGCAGTGCATGGTAATTCAGCTGTGTGATGTTATCTGTAATGGCAGCCATATGACTTGTATCCAGTGCAGTGATCAACAGTTGTATGTCTCCAGTATGCTACAGGCCCCTAGAAATGCCGGATGCTTTCCAGAACCTCTTCCCTTACTTTGAAAGGGTTGAGTTCACCTAGGTGTCTAAGCAGGTATTCCTTCATAAGCTTTCAGGTTACTCAGTTATCCAAAAGAATGTATTGCCACTGAAGACAGCAGCAAGCTTGTATACTTGACTGGGATGGATTCTGCCAGAAAATGTCCATTCTTCAGTACAGTTTTCTCCGTATATTGTTTTCTCCACTGTATATGTCCACCATGTGCTCTTGCTCATCTTCTCCCTTGTCCTACTGCATTGTGCTCTGGGAGAGGAACAGAGCTGGGGAAGTAGGAGGAGACAGACAAGGGTGAAAGGCTTCTCCAGCATCATCCATGTGTCAGGACTGAGACCATCTGAAGGACATGGATGGTGGATTTCCATCACCCATGTCCCACCATCTCTTTGCTCCTGAAATGGAAGTACTGGTAGAAAGACAAGAAGAAATGAATGCTGCCAAATACTGAAATCCCAGCGAGAAAGTGCTTTGTGGATCTAGTAGCTCAAACGTGAACTAGTCTAGTCAATGTTTGTAGCTTGCAGAGTATAATTTGAGCTGGCAGTGTTGAGAGGGTGCAAGCAGGGGGAATTTTGTAGGTAGGTTAAATACATCCATGCAGATCTATGCAGTCTCTTTCAGATGAGGGTCTTGAATGGGATGCTGTGGGAGTTTGGATGTGAATGTAAGTATTTGACCACGGGAGGAAAGTTGAAGTGGTTTGAGGGCCTGTATGAGAAAGTGTAGCTGTGTAGGCTCAAAGAACGTAACCTGGGATTGAGAGAAAAGCATGTGAAATGAGCGGGTAGAGAACAGGACTAGGGTTTCTCAGCAGGTGTGGGGAGGAAGAGCTGGACTTCCAGACCTGAAGAGCTGCTGAGACTTTCATTAATCTGTTAACCATGATTCTTCAGATACTCTCAGTTTTCTTCAGAGGATAATTATTTACTTGCATTACTCTGCTTGGCTCAGCTTGTGAGACACAGTGTGCATCTGCAAATAGTGTTAGCTTTGGTATTTGGCCTGTAGTGCTTTCTCATAAAAGACTTCAGTCACTATTTTTTTCGAAACGTTAGGCAGCTCACAGCAGAGCTCATGAAGCTCTGTGGATGATACAGAGGCAAAGGGACTTTTTTACAGAATGCTTTCTTAAGTCTTAGTGTGTAGATGCTTTTAAATTAGCATTTAACAATAGAATAATGTTAAACAAACCAGACATTAAAATGAAAATGCATTTCTGAGATGTTAGAACAATACATATACTTCTCTCAAATTGGTGGTAATGCCAGAGATGGGACAAATGACTGCTGAAGAATGAAACCAGCTAAAGGCAATGCTTCCTCCCAGCACTATCCTGTGAACTGTATCCAGCAGGTCCACATTGTGTGGCAAACATTCAGGAAGAGCATAAAGGCTTTTTCTGTAGAGTGCTGTGAATAATAGATATTATCCAGAAAAGAATTGCTGCACATTGTGAAGCTCATTAATGTGTGTGTAGTCAGCAAGAAGGTTGAGTAACAGATTTCTCTATGAACTGCTTACAGAGACAGCTGACAATTTGGCAGCTGTGTGCCTAGCAGGAGTGAGGTGGTAGAGAATCTCTCTGGAGAGGTGAACTGACCATCTGTTTTGAGGGATGCAATGGTCAGGGTTAGGAAGGGAGAGAAAGAGATGTCTGCAAGTACTGGGAGAAAGCCTTCTCTCTTGACCCAGAAGTTGATGTTGTGGTAAGGGAGGTTTTCTTCTACCTAAATAATTTCATGAAGAGATTTGCTAAGGGATACAAGTAACTGTGTAAAATCTTGGGTAGCCCACATAGATTTTTCTTATGGGCACCACTAGTTTACGTCTCTCAAATAGTAACAGTGACATCAGGAGCAGGGAAAGCCATTATCACCTGCCCTTTTCAGGGTGGTGTGTGGAGGAGAGGAGGAAAGAAGGTTTCAGGAAGGGTTGCTGAGCTCAGACTGGCTGTGAGACTGGCTGGATTTTGGGCAGCGGTGGAGCTGAGCTGTGCTTCTGTAAAAGAAGAGCTAATATATTAATGACTATCTGAAAGGAGAACACTGAAGATAGTATTTTAATGGAAGAGGTTTGGAGATGCGTCTTTTGACTTCCTATCTGAAGGGTGATCCTGTATGATGCTTTGAAGCTCCTAGTTCATGTTACTTTCAAAATTAACCCTATTTTTCTTCTATGAGATCCTTCTAAGAAACCCAATTTTTCTAGGACAAGCCATTTTATGTGTATAGTCTGGTAAAAAAGTCAGAAATAATTTTAGAACAGAGGCTCTGAGAACCAGACAGATAAGGGGAAAGCTTTGGGCTTTGGCCTTGATACTTTGAATAAAAGCAAAGACTAAGCAGTGAGTTTTGGGTATTTACACACAAGCAGACCATGTATATGCATCTCACACTTATCCAGGTGAAAATGTGCACAATCTAGCTGACAGTGTTGGGTGGATTTTAAAAGTAAGTTGTTCAGTTAGCACCATTTCTTCTGTTACTGTAAGGTTTGTTTTGTTTCAGATATCCCACCTTTACCTTACTATAGACTTCTGCCTAAGGCTCATATGCCTTAATGATTGTTGCAGTATTGAGTATCAGTGTATCTAGTTCTTTTGCAGGACTGATTTAGTGGGTGGTAACATCACCATTATCTTAATAAGTGAACACTACATTCCTTTTAACAAGTGCTTCACTAGATAGGTGTTCCAGCGTTTTGAGGTTGAAGTGGGAAATATTTAAAAAACAACAACAACAACAAAAAACAACAACAAAAACCAAACAAAAACAAAACAAAACAAAACAAAACAAAAAACCACCACACCCAAACCAAATAAACCCCACTAAAGCTGGTAATAGTCTGATACATGATAAATTATTTGGAATAGACCTTGATGTTACCTGCTAAGAAGGGGCACTTTCAGCACTTTATGGTACTCCTAAGTTTAGAAGGTGGCACTGAAGTGAGTGGCTGGGCAACGTTTTCACTGGCACAAAAGTGGAGTAAGACCTGAAAAGACTCTTGTTGTGCTGAGTAATAGTAGTTACAGTTGGAGTGATGAAAAGATAGACTCTGTAATGGTTGAGATGAGTTCCTGAGCAGCAGCATGTGCTGGGCTGTGTCGATTATTACTGTTTTTCTCTGGATTTCTGCAAATATTTTTCTGAAAACCAGTCATAGAAAGGGCATGAGTTTGGTTTAAGTGATGTGGAGGCACAAGTAGGAATGGGGGAATGTCACAACACATCACTACAGTGTTTTCTGCATACCAGCAAACGGGCAGGAAGACAGTTTGTTGACAACCAGCAGAACCAACATGACGACTGGATGTGGATCAGGAATGTCAGGTATAAGTTACTTGCCTTGCTGGGGATAATTATTTAGATAACTTTCTCTGTCTGTGTGCTGGCAATCTCCTTGTCCTGAGTTGGGTGAGTAGTGCAATGCAGCTGTTGGACAATTTCTTTCAATGATTAGGTTCTCAGCATCTGAGGTGTATTTTGTAAGGGACAAAGGGTTGAGCTCCCTGCAGCTGCAGAGAATGGGGGCAGTGTGTCATATAAAGTCTCCATAAAAACAGCAACTATTCATTGCAGCCTGGCTCTTATTATCTAGGATCACAATGGTGGAAATGGCCTTTTAAATCTTGCTTAAGAACACAGAGATCTGAATGTGTTTAGAGCTTAGGAGGCGCTTGGTTAAATTGTATAGATGTCTTGAGGTGGCCTTCAGCATGTTCATAATGGGTTGGTGAGAAGGAATACGAGTGGGGTGAGCTAGTGCTTTGGGATAACATCCTCTTCCACGATGGCATCTACAAGCTGTTAGTATGGTTGCTGATATGGTGATCACTGGATGGTGACAGTTCTGTGCCAGTCAAGAGATGTAATGGACGAATAAAATGGCTTTTGTATTACATCTAAATTAAATATAAGCGCAACTGGCAGGAATCTGCAAATCAGCATTTGAAATTTCATAGCTCTTGATTAGAAAATTTTTCTGTATGATAGTTTCTTTGGTCTGCATTGTTTATTTCACTTACCTGCAGGAGGGAACCATAAACTTTGTGTGGGCTAAACTGAAAGAAAAATTGCTATAATATAATTTCTAATTTCTTACAAGAGATAGAAGGGTCTTGTACCTTCAGCTGCATGAATTAGAAAAGGAAGGGCTTCTTATAACTTCCTATGAGATTGGAGGTGCATTATTGCTACAAAGTGTAATAGTAAAATACATTTGACCTTGCACACTGTCCGTGATTTGTGTGGAGCTGATGACATAGTGAAACAGTACGTGTATCAAGTGTTTGTGTATGGGCAATTACGTTAAATGTTTTCCTAAGAGATGACATCTTCAGGAATTGTATAAGAACACTGAGATTAATGGAGTCACTTAGCATCAATGGAGGCCCAGGCAGCTCCCCTACATCTGCTTTGGTTTCGTCTGCTAAGTTATTAGTGGGTGACTGACTCTTCCAGCGTCACGTAAGATGAATGAGCAGGGAAAAATCACATATATGTTGTGAACTAGTGCCAGATCCCTTTCTTTGCCAAACGTATCCAATCATCTCTGGAAATATGCATTCTCCTAGTCCCAGTTTAGATCGTAAATGAAAATAGGCCTCTTCTCATGTGTATGCTTTTAGAGAGATTAGCACTGTGACATTAGAGTCTGGTGAGTGTTTACTTCCTACAGACATTCTCAGCCAGGCAAGAACAGAGAATAACTAGCATTGTACAAAGATGTCTTTCATGTGGCCCTAAAGTAAAATTGCCATGGCTTTGGGTTGTTAAGATGTTTGATGTAGGAACGTGCCCAGTTCTTGTTTTCTTGAGTCTTGTATTGAAATATAAATCTTGTAAAGATAGATTTGTATCTTAACAATGTAATTTTGCTGCACTGTATAAGTACTTTATGCCAATGAGTCTTATTGCTTATTAATGACTTAATGTAAACACCAGATGTCAAGAAGGACCACCATGCTTTCCTGCTCTGTTTGATACCATTATAAAA
Source organism: Merops nubicus (assembly GCF_000691845.1). Taxonomy (NCBI): domain Eukaryota; kingdom Metazoa; phylum Chordata; class Aves; order Coraciiformes; family Meropidae; genus Merops; species Merops nubicus. Next base: position 10,283 of record NW_008609050.1, read on the forward strand.
TAGACCACATGGACATATTTGCTTATAAGCTCTTGTAAGATGCTAATGTCTACCTCTTTTTCAAGGAGCAGTTTTACAGCCAGACACTGTTAAGAGGTTCATGTATCGATTTTTTTTTTCTTACTGCTGGATTTTTGATAGGCCTTTAAGACAACTACAAGGGATTTTTAAACAATACTGTGTTGCATTTGGCACTTTTCATCACAGGGACATTCACTCTTTGTATAGGCAAGTACTGCTACTGTGCTATTTTATCAGAGAATTTATCAGAGCTGAAAACTAGGTTCTGCTTAAAGAGAGGAACAAACAAGAGATTAATATTTAAATTTATTAATAGTTTATTCCAAACTTAAAATACTTCATAACCCTTATGGAAATGTTGTTTATCACCTAAAATGAAAAGGGCAGAACAGAAATTTCACCACTGTTTTATGCTTGAGGTTTCTCTGCAATACTAAAATGTTTAATGACCTCCAAACATTTCTGTAAGGAATATATCATCCCCTACTGAATTCTCCAGGATCATTTAATCAAACCGTAAACCACAGTTTTCTTTACTAACTCTTGCATGAGTTTTCCAGAAATGTCTCTCTTGTCCCACGTACTTAAAATGCAGACGGCTAATGAACAGGGGTGGCAGCTCCGAACAGTTTTGGAACAAGAGAATAACAGCTCAAATAAATTAGAGACAGCTGTCACCATTTGTCATCTGCAGCAGAGAACAGAGCTTGCTGGAGTAGAAGGGATGGCCTTGATTGCGGTGATGAGGCTGATGGTGGGATGCCTACGATAACATAGCGGCGATGGGAAGAAAGTCTTAAAACCAAGGGGAACATTCCTCTGCATGACCAGACACCCTGTGTGGAGGCAGCATGGGCAGTTGTCCAGCAAGTCAGATAACTTTGATGACATAGCCTGAGAGAAGGCTGTAGTTTTCATCCATAAATCTGCAAGACTTATGAATCTGCAGATTTAGGGGTGACCATTGGTGTTGCCAGATAAATTTCGTCATGTAATTGCTGTGTTTTAGAAGGCAATCTTGATTTTGTTTCCATTTCTACTTCACACCTGAAGCAGATGTTTTCTCACCAGCTGTTACTCATTTCTTACTACATTTACACTGACTTGTAAAAGACTTTGACTCAGTAGCCTGTGCATTTAAGTTAGGAATCAGATCACCTTTTGATTACTTAAATTTATTTACCTGAATGTGCAAATAAAAATTGAGATAAACTTGTGGAGGAATGACTGATGAGTTTTAAGTGCTCAGCTGGGTATACTGACTATATGAAAAATGAGGCTTCCTTTGGGCATGAGTTGAATGCCTTAAACTACAGTTCACTGCCTTACCATCTCAGCCCTGATGTTGCAGTGGACAGATAAAACACATCAGTAAGGCATGAATGATGATTTTTTTTTAATTTTTTTTTTTTTTTTTAAGAAAGCATGTGACCATATGGAAATTATTCTGTATTTCAGCAAGATTTTGTGAAACTGAACTAGAAAATATTCAGTCTGCTGAGCTGCCTGCCATGTTGGCTAGCAAACAGAAAAACTTGAGTTTCAGCAGTGGCTTGCACTTGGAGGAGTGTCTTTCAAATAGTTGAATTGGCTTTTTACTTACCTCTTAATAAAATGCACATTTCTGAAAATGCTGAAAGCATAGTAATAACTTTAGAGTCTGAGGCCTAAGGACAGGCAGTGAATAGAACTTGGTCTCTGTTTTACTCTTCAGTTCCTCTATGGTTAATGAGATTGGCCTCATGCAATGTTTCCTAGGGAATTTGCTTGTCTTTGCTTCTGGTTATCAACTCCTTCAGCTGGCCATTGATCTCCAGAAAATGTTATGGAGCCTGAGCCCTATTACTTAAACAGAGAGTTCATCTTGTGGTTAGTTTTGTGTGTTTAAGATATGTTGCTCTTGAATGTTGTGTTTCTTAGTACAGAAAAGTTTCTTTGGGGGTTGTTATTGTGAGTTACACTATGCTCATAAGAAGTTCATATCTTCTGCTGGATACATAGCTAAAATACTCTAATAGAGTCTCTTATTTTAAATACATATTGCTCCCTATATATGACATACCTGTTTCACGAGTTATGGATATCTAATGAGAAACTTGATTATGGATATGTCTGTCTAATTAGAAGGAATGAGGCAAAGCCAGTCCCATGTCTAATGTTTGTTGTTCACCAGTGTATTGAAGATGTTAAATGGCAGAGAGGAAATGATCAGAAAATAACAGCCGTTTCAAACAAAAATGCTGTGTTACAGGTAGCACCAGGAAGTGAACTTTGGATGGTCGGGTCTTGGAGAAAAAAAAAACAGCTTTTGTAGAGGATTTTATTGTAGTTTGTTTTACTAGTAAATTGATTTAAATGGGGATGAGATGAAGTGAAAAGAGTTGATAAAGATGTCCAGGAACCTGTGAAGCGGTTGAGGTGGGACCAAGTGGTTGTGCATTGCTACTTCTGGCCACCATCTCTGCTCTCTTGTCTGTGCACGTATCCTTAAGAATCTCACGTCTATTGGTTGAAAACAGTCACAGGAGAAAAAAAAAAAAAGTAGCTGCAGGATTTCAGGTGTCATGGCTGAGCTAGCAAGAGACTAAATTAGGTATAGACAGCCATTTTGTCACGGTGGCAGAGAGAGGAAGGATGTAGAGGCATGTTTTGTGTTGTGTGCTTGGCTAGCACTGTATGAGGGACAGCTGTACAGAGCTAGAGCGGTGTAAATCAAATAGCAGTGACCTGGGAAACAGAGATTATATTTTGATGGCAATAGTGTGAAGTCCAGCACTCAGTAATGGTGTCTTAATTGTCCCTTTACTGTTTTTTCCTGTGTTTTTGCATCACACTTCAGTAAAGTGTTAAGAAACTTTAGCAGCAGCAGGGCCATATTATCACTATGTGATTTAGCCAAGAAACATTTAAATGTATTTGTTAGGTAGAAGGAATACTAGTAGAATTTGGAAAGTGCATAGATACTGACAAACCAGGGTTTGGTTTCCTTGTCCCTTCCCCACACAAGATACAGTCTGTCTTCCATCTTGCTTTCAAACACCAGAAATAACTTTCTGCTCCAGTGGTTAGCAACCCCCTTAGGTGTTTTAAGTTTTTAAAAGAGTGATTTGAAGGTTTGTAGCAGCCAGTCATGGTTAGCCGTCACAAGGACTCATTCCCCAGAGTGAAGGTGACAGGCTGTTAACAGTGGTCCTGTTCCTTGTAATCTCACATAATCTCTTGATCTTGTCAGAAAGGAGCTCTGATGCATTAGAATAATCATAATATCAGGTCAATATCGAGTGGCCTGAGAAAACCAGCACTCCTGTGTTTTCGATCCCACACTCAGTGTAAATGCTGAAATGTTGCTGTAAAAATTCCCAAACAATTAGGGGTGATAAGCAGTCATGTGATTTTTTTTTTTTTTTTTCCTCCTACAGCTTGACCCTTGCACGGTGATCTATGTACAGGGATGGGCTTCTTGGTGATCTTTCTCTTTTCTTGTTTAAGGGGAACTTCAGCACTGTAAGGGGTTTGTGTCCATTAAAAGGGCCTGTCATTATGCCTTTTTCTTCTCCCTTTACTTTATTTACTTGGATGTAGTACAAGTGCTGCAAGGCTCTGGAAGTAACAAAATTAATAGCTCACAAGAGAGCCTCGTTAGTCTTTAAATGAAAATAATTGAGTTCTTTTAGCCTATTAGTGCTTAAGAATAACCTTCTCTAAGTCCATTACCTCTAGGATAAAAGCTGTATTTGCAGCTGAATAAGCAGCATGTACAACACAACTTGTTGCTAGGGAAAG
>NW_008609050.1:14117-14446 GCF_000691845.1 Merops nubicus
GTTTTCTGCCAAGTGGGGTGTCTTGTGTAGCAGAGAAAAACTGAATGACCTCAAATGCATTCTTGAAATCATCTTTCTCTTCAGCTGGGAGTCTGAAAATATTTCTATAAGTGACTATGTCTTTCTGGAGCTATTCACATTCCCTTTCTAATTCTCATACTCAGTGACGTGAGAAAAGAAGCCTCTCTCCTGCCTATCATGGCCAAATATACAAAGGTAACACTTGCTGCAGGTGCTCTTCTCATCCAAGTGAAATGCCCAGAGCCCAGACGCTCGTGGCTTGGTCGAAGCCTGTGAGACATGGTGTCCTGGTTGGGCTGGGACAGGGT
>NW_008609051.1:0-25719 GCF_000691845.1 Merops nubicus
CCCAGCCCCTGTAACCATGACACTCAGGTATACTGTAAGTGGGCATGCCTTACACTTGCCTAGCTCCAGACACTAATTTTGATGAGCAAACTTCTGTATCAAAGCATTTCTGAGGCTGGAAAATGTAAGATCAGAACATTGTCTTAGTTTTAACATCACTCATGTTCTTAAGTGTTAGATTTGTTAAGTGATTGTGTAGCACTCCTGAACCACTCTGGTTTTGTTAAAAGAATCATGAATATATGTGTGGGTGTTATACCTGGCCCTGTGGGCTTACTCTCTAAATTGAAAACAGTTTCAAAGAACTTGCAACCATGAACTTGATTCATTGAAGTATGGAAGGTGTTGGTTTTATACACTGTACATTTTTATAAAATGGGTAAGTCCTGTAATATCTTTCACCTTGAATTTGATGCAGGTGAAAAGGCTTTTGCTGTCATCAAGGATAACCCAAAATTCAACTTGGAAATTGCTGAAATAAAGTTTTGAAGACTGAAGTGATGGTTTTTAGTGGGTTCAAGTAGTTCTATTTAAGTCTTGAAAATACATTTCTATGAAAAATGTCAAATATTCCTTGCTTTATAGACACAAATATATCTGACTGTCACAGGGTTGTCATGCAAGAGGATGGACATAAAACGGGTCAAGAGTTGTCTTGCCCTCTTATTCCTGTGGAACTGTTATTTCTTTCAGACTCTTCTGTCTCCTTGTAATCAAAGGAAATAGTTAAATTTTTATGGCTTCCCCCCCTTAACCACTAGATATCTACTCACTGCTGTTAAAATCTTAGCCAGTGGTGAATTAGTGGTCTTTGAGGGACATTTTTCTTCACAGACCAGGAGGAACCTCAGGATGGGGCTTGTCTCTGCTGGTTGGTTCATAAACCCATGGTCACACATGGCCCTGGCCTGAACAGTTCATGAGTAATGGGACATATTGGGGGGAAGGATACAAAAACTTATGTAGAAACTGCAAAAACCCCCAAGGTCAAGAGGCTCAGAGGTGCTGTAGAGAAGCACTGATGTAGGTGGAATCCTGGCTCTCTTAGCAAACTTAACTGTCCATGTGCAGTGGAGAAAGCAGCTCTCAGCTCAACTGCCTCTGCAGTTGCCTCTTTCTGCTCTCAGCCATGACAACTTCACCAGGAGCTTCTTTACTAAAGGCATTGTGGTCTGTGTTACCTGACTAATCATTTCTCTCTTTCACACTTTGACTTTGTGTCCTTAAATATTGTTTTACTTGCCTATTCTTTGGTCTTGCCACCTCTTGGGGTGCGCTTACACGTCGATGCATTTGTACTTGGCTTGTGTTCTGTTCAGTTCCTCTTGCTACACTGGGCTAAGGTCTTGCTGCAACTCATTAAATTTCAATGTCAGAGTGTGAAGTGAAATTTAAGTGCAATGACATTTGTTAGAATATGCCCATTATTTAATATTGCGTAGATCATTTGACATTTACCAAATGTGTGAAATTACTGGGAGGTGTGCCTGGCTCTAAAATTCTGGTCTAGGTGCGGTGACTTTCTGAAGACAACTGCAGAAACAGTGTGCTTTGAAGCAGTGAACACAACCTAGCTGACCTTCAAGATCATTTTTGCCATAACTCCTTCCTTTCTCTTTACTACCTCTTATTTCTTAAAATTATTCTCTTTCTCTGCTCTACTTGTCTCCTTCTCTTCATAATTAAGTTCTCCTTTCCCACCCTTTTATCCATTCTGTCTGTTTTTATATCTTATGTAAAGTTATCACTTAATCTGTGATGCTTTTCCTGTTCTTTCAGGTGTTAGAGAAGGTTCTAAAACTCTTGATGTAACATCCTTTTCTTTTGTAATCCCAGTTTTAATTTCTGTGAGATATTTCTTGTTCATGGATGACATAAGCCCATCAGGGCAGAGGGTGTTTCCTGATACTTGCATAGGAATTTTTCTTAGTTTAGGTGATTTAAAAAAAAAACTAATCTCTCTGGCTTTCATCCTTCTCCTTCATAGTTCCAGAAGTCTTTTTTCCTGAAGATGTGCTACTATAAATACAAATTTTCCTATCTTCTGGGGGTTTTTTGTATTTTTTTTTTCTTTTGTAGAAAGAGTGACTTAAATTGATCTTGGTTAACCATATTCTTTGATTTCTTCAGTGTTTTGCTTTCCATTTTACTGCTCAGAGTTCTTTTGCAGTACATGTCAAGTTGCATTTCCAGCTCTCTCTCCTCTCTCACTTGTCAATGGATTAACACTGCTGGTTACCATTTCACTGCATTGCTTCTGCCTGACATGTTGAACTGAGCTCCACTCCAAGTGTGCATAGATTTGGGGAAGGTTTTGGGCCTTAGATGGGCTTTTCTCAATGCAAGTTAGCTGAAGAAGCAAATTAACTGTATTACATCAAACACATTGGAAGACTTCAGCCTCCATGTTTTTACCAAGGTTCATTGATCCTCTGTATAAATTCTTACAGTAAGAAGCCCATGTATGACCTTGGGAGACATAATGAGGAAGACCCACTTCTGTTTAAATGTATTAGTCATTTAGGTTGGAAAAGACCTTTAAGATCATCAGGGCTAGCTGTGAACCGAACATGGCTGAATCCATGTCCCTCAGTCCCCATCTTTTATGTCCCTCTGGGACTGGTGATGCCACCACTTCCCTGGGCAGCCTTTCCAGGGCTTAACAACCCTTGGGGGGGGGGAAGAAATTTTTCCTAATGTCCAAACCAAACCTCTCCTTGCTCAACTTGAAGCCATTTCCTCCTGTCCTTTCACTTGTTCAGTGGGAGAAGAGGCTGATCCCCATCTCACTACAACATCCTTCCAGGGAGTTGTAGAGAGTGATAAGATCTCCCCTCAGCCTTATTTTTTCCAGGCTAAACAACCCCAGGTCCCTCAGCCATTCCTGAGAAGACCTGTGTTCTACACCTTTCACTAGCTTTGTTGCCCTTCTCTGGACAAGCTCCAGCACCTCAATGTCCTTTTTGGAGTGAGTGGCCCAAAACCGAACCCAGTATTCATGGTGCAGCTTCACCTGTGCCAAGTGCAGGTGGACGATCCCTGCCCTAGTCCTGCTGGCCACGCTAGTGCTGATACAAGCCAGGATGCTGGTGACCTTCTTGGCCACTTACGTGCACTGTTGGCCTCATGCTCAGCTGGCTGTTGTCCAGAATCCCCAGGTTGTTTCTGGCAGGCAGCTTTCCAGCCACACTTCCCCAGGCCTGCAGTGTTGTGTGGGGTTGTTGTGACCCAAGGGCAGGACCTGGCCTATGACCTTGTTGAAACTGGTACAGCTGTCCTGAGCCCTTCCATCCAGCCTGGCCAGGCTCTGTCCAGTCTCCCTGCCCTCAGGCAGATCACTCCTGGATCAATACTCCCAACTTGGTATAGTCTACAACCTTGTTTAAGTCAGGACAAGATCTGTTCTTTGTAAATATTGGAAAATAAAAGCAAATAATATTATTTGAACCTTGCAGTAATCTGACCAGAGCACCCATGGTGGCATTTGCTTTTGGTATTTTAATTGCTTGGGAAAGAGGAATTTGGTGATAGAAAATGCATTTAAAATGTCTTGTTTTGAGAGCATTTTCCAGACAGGGTGAGGTTGTTCATTTCCCTCCAGTAAAGAAAAATTATTCCTTCAAATTTCCCATTCTGAGTAGAACAGTAAGGCTGACTTAAGGTCTCTGTCAGATGCTTTATAGCTTTTGGGATGTGCCCGAAGCACTTAGAAAGCACTGATTGTATTTGGATCTGCTCTGTAATAGAGGTTGAGCTTTACAGATACCTCAGCCTGTTGGGTATTTAACAGGAAGAGGCTCCTTTATGCCAAGACTTTTGTTCTGCAGTGTGAACTAGCTCATTTGCTCAGCTGCCTGATGCCAGGCTATTTGTTGTAAAAATAGATCTGTTTTCTCAGCTATAAAAAAGACTGAATGTTTTGATCTCAGTTCTGATGACAACAGAATCAAGCTGTTACAAGCCAAAGGATGGGGCTCACAGGTAATCCTCCCTGCTCTGCCATTCCTGCCACAGCCTGTGCTGGGCATGCAGTGTTTGCAGAGTCCCTGGGATGAACTGGGAGAGGTTTGATCTAGGACCAAAGATCTGGAGCGTGATGAAATTCAAGTTACACCTAATTAATACTCTTGATTCGCCACTGAATTTAAGTTTGATGCCTAACTGTGGCAGACAGCCTGGTATGTTGGTGTAATGGATAATTTCTGTTGATTTGGTTTAGATTTCATGTGTGAGTGGGGGTTAGTCTCTTACTACTCACACATTCTGAAATGCTAGTTTTCCTCATCACAGACTGTGACAAGAGACTTGAAGCTGATGCACAGTGAAGTAAAACAGAACAGTGTCAGCATGTTGGATATATTTTAACTGCAGCAAGCAGTAGAATTAAAGAAACTGGAAGAGGCAGCCAGATGATATTTTATTGTTGAAAAATTGGGCTTTCTCAGATAAGAGTATTGTAGGCTCCCTACAGAGTACAAGGCTTCACTTAGCAGCCCTTTTTATAGCTTGAAAATGTCTTTATTTTGGAAATTGAACTTGAGATGCCCAAGCAGTATCTTTCTTATAAATGGTCCAAACAAGTCTTTTCTGTTTGTTAAAATATTCCTGCTAGGTTTCATAAACAAAAACCTACATACAGAATATCATTCTTGTTTGGTTGTCTCAAGCATTTACTAAAATAAAATGCTTACCAAAAATTCCTTAAAGGGTCCCCAGAATCTCTTCAGTAGTGGTGCATTAAGTTAAGTCCAGATCTGTATGCTAGCAGAGTCTAAAACAGCATATTGTTGGCATCTTGTATTCCTGATGTTGCCTTGCAGTGGAAATAAAACCTTGATTTGTTTTTCTGTGGTGCTAAAAGGGGCTAGCACAGCAAAACTGAAGTAGAACTCACATGAGTAAGTCCCTGTAACATCCTTGATTATCTTTAACTCCCTGGTCTCCATAATGACTGGTTAGCTGTTGGTAAATTTAGAAAGTGAAAAATGTTGGTTTGTCTACCTTGAGAGCTTTGCTAAGAGTAGGAAAACACTGGCACAATTAATCTCTCTGAATATTTTGATCTTATACAGAAATACTTGAATATTGTGCATCCCAGTTGGATAATTTGGTTCCTAATTTAGATTTTAGTGTCTGGTTTGCCTGTCTGTACCTACAATATGGTGTCTATAGAACGTTGTCATTTATTTACTTCCAAGTGATAACTCCAAAAATTATGCTTGCTTTTAAAGTCTAGTAATTGTTAAAACTTGAATGTTGAGGTCACAGTAAATCTTGCATGTCTTAAGCTGTATCTTTTGAAATCTGCAGCTTAAAATAATCCTACTGACTTTTTAGAAACCTTTCTAAGTATTTCAAGCACTACATTGAGAGAATCTTTTCCCATGGCATTTTTATCTCTTTGAAAGATGATGGAAGTTCTGTATCTAGACAGGACAACTTGGACTTCTTGTGTCATTCTGTGTGCCTTGCCTTGCAAGTTCTCCAGCTGCGAGGGGATATGGCTCATACAGCAGCAGCAGTCTAAACTGGAGTGGAGAACTAATGTTTAAAATATCAGCCTTGAATGAGAACAACCTTGCTGTGAAGAGCAGTGTCAAAATTTACTGTTTAACTGTGAAGGCACGTGTGGCTACCACTGAGAAGCTTGTGGTTATTGCTGTATAGGGATGATGTATATTTATAAAGATATTTCTCTCCAGCAGGCTGGTAGCTGAGATGTCTCTAGCCCAAATCTATTGCAGTTTTCTAGCAGCTGTCTTTGAAACGATTCCAGTGAGATCTTTCATAAGGGCCTTAAAATTTAATGGAGGTCAGAACAAAAAATCCTTGGAGTACCATGTTCTTACTTGTCCTGCTGTTAGCTTCATAAAGCTCTTCCACAGGAATAAAAGAAGGAAACCTGAAAAATCGTTGTCACTGGCTACCTTCAGTAACTGTTTCAGTCTCTTCCATAATCAAAGAGGGAGGAGACACCAAGTTGCAGTGAAAGGCTGAGTAGTTCATGTTACAAGTTTATTGCCATGGATCATTTTGAACTTTAAGCAGATGCATGCAGGAGATTGCATGGGATGTTTGGGTTTGGCCAAATCATTCCAGATAAATCAAGTTATAGACTGAAAGAATATGGTTTGGACCTAACCACTTCTAGTGATGGGGCTCTTGCATTGAGAGGTGTCTTTGCTCACAGACTGCAGCCTTGCCTGGTGAATGATGGTGTTGCACAAACGTGAGCAATGGCATCTTTCCCTGATGGTAAAGATCAAAACCAAAATGAGCTATTCAGGCTGTTCACAGCACATGTCTTGGGTGTACTGTAGAGCATGTAACCCACATCTGCTGCTTGGCAGTGGGTCATTGGGGACCTAGGGCATGTGGGTTTTTTTCCTGTTCTAGCAAGCTTGTGCAGCACTGCTGCTGAATTTATTTTTTCTTTTTGGGGACAAATCTCAGGACTCCCCAGGAGATAATAAAAATGCAGGAAGGGGATCATAATGGACTCAGTTTTGTCCTAATCAAAGTGGAATGGCAGTGTGGGGGTTACTCGGGTTGGGCTCAGCGTGATAAGGGCCAGGGGATGCAGCTGAGTCCAGAGGCAGCTTCCTGCAGGCAGCTCACAGGACAGCTGAGCAGAGGGAACACATCAGTCACTTGCTATCTACCTGACAGTGATTAATTGCTCAGGACTGCCGTGTTGTTCCTTGTTGCACTGCTGTTGTTTGCTTCAGCCCTCAGAAAACACTGTTTAGAAAGGCAGATTTCATGTGGTTACTGCATAGCAAATGGCTGAGAAAAATGGAGTGCTTCATTAGCTGCCTTTACAAACAGCATCCGATGGTTCTGTTCTATGTAATCAGCTGTAATTTATGAAATTAAATTTAGATTTTTACTTCATTTATTGTGTTGTTTTGTGTTCATGTTTTAAATAATAAGACTGAAGTACAGATTAATTTAAATCGTGGAATTTTAGTTCTCAGAGGCTCTTTAGTCTTATTTAGTGTCATAAAAATTATTATAGAATGGTAAAATATATCAAAAACTTTTGTAGCAGTTGTGAAAATCTCTTGTGCTCAGACTAGATTAAACTTCCTGGCTGAAGGGAAGCTTTAATGCCCTTTTTTCTCTACCTCATCCTTCTACCTGGCAAATCCGTCTCTGTTTAAATAAACTGTGCAACCCCTTTAGCAAGTCTTGCCTTCAATCATATTGCCTTGTACTATGTCAGTCACTTGTGTCCTAATAATCAGGCTGCACAGAAGTTGAAGTGGAATCTCTAACTGCTAAATTATGAAGAAAATGCAAAATTGTCGAAGAATACTTATTTTTTTAATTATTATTTTGTACAGTATTGGTGCCACAGTCATTCTTGTTGAAAGGCTTTATTTGGTGTTTACACTGCAGCCTTTGACAAAATATCCTGCATTTATTATCTGTAAGGTGGATTTTGTGTCACTTGACTGCTTGTGGATGCAACTGAGAATTGTGCCAAATGGAGAGTTCTCAAATTCTGGCTGGATTTGAAACTGCCTTCTTTTTCAAGAATGATATGATGTGGTTCAGCAATGGGCTTCCTAAATATTTACAAATGTAACAAATTTTAGGTCTTATGAGGGACTAAAAATAACTGGAGATTAATTTTCTCTAGTAACCGCATGCAGGAATCTTCCTAAAAGCAGGGTGGAATGAAGACATACATGCTTGGTGGGCTCAATAGAAACAGGACTAAAAAGCCCATGTAGGTAATATTTTTGTGCAATATGAGGCAACATCTGTGTTTGTAGCTTTTTTTTCTTCAGATATTACAACATTCACTGTGTGTAATTTCCTAAAGATAAAAGGAGTCAGTGTGTGTGTTGGTCATCAAGCCAGAGCTAGGCTATAAGAACAGAATTTGTCTTTCTAGGGCTTTTGCAATGACCTGTAAGTAGCAGAAAAGCATAAACTGTAACTCTTTTATTTCAGAATCTGAACGTGCTTTAAAAGCTCGAAACAAACCCTTGAATTATGTAAAGAGTAAATGTAGAAGAACTTGATGTGCTGTGGGGATGGAACCAGGCTTGGTCAGCACAGACCAGGACAAAGTTTAACAGAAACGTCAGGGCCTGGAATTTCTCTAGGATGAAACACTTACTTAAATTTAGTAGCACCAAAAGTGAGATTTCTGCCTCTCTAGGTGTTTCTCAGCTCTTTCCTTCTGTGTCAATGCTTTCTCTCTGGTTTTAGCTGAAGCTTGCCACACATATGTGTTATGGTCAGGAAAACTTGAGTATGTGAAGCAAAATTTGCTGTTAAACAGAAAGCTTCACAGTGTTTCATTATTATGTTACCTGCTAAATAAAAACCTTACATAATTAGAGCTTAAATGAAATGCAGTGCAAATACAAACCATGTGGCATATGCAGTAGGAAGTGGAATGGGTTTTTGTGGTTACTTGGGTTCACTCCAGGTTGATAGTAGTGATGTGTTTAGGTTGGGGAGGTCAGCAGGGGAATAATGCAATATTAAATTGTGGTCTAGCAATTTTGCTTTCTTATATTCTATTACTAATAATTTGTTTACTTCATAGGTGGAAGTTTATGTTCAAGAATTTAAAGATGTTATGCATAATTTCATGAGAAAATAGGTGATATTTGAAGCTTGAGGAAGTAATAGAATGGCACTTAGTACCTGTCCAGCTGAGACTTATGTGCCTGGAAATGCTAGTAATGAAGTGCAGATCCAGCTCAGACAGATGAAAATGTATCCAAGGAACAGAGTGGTTTTCCCCAATCACAAGTAAAAATAATTGACATATCAATTTTTTGGATGGGTCATTGGAGAATTAAAGCCTCAGACATAACTCAGCACCTCTCTGGGTTTAGCTGCAGTTAGAGTTGCAGTTGTTTTCAAGACCATTGCTTAGAGCTTTGAAAACAAACAACAAAAAAACACATTTGTAGACTTGTTTAATTCTGATTAACTAGGAGAAACCTCTCATGCAGCGTGTGAAGAGGTCTGTAATGTATCTGGGCTGTTACTGTGTGTGATTAAGTTATGTAAGCATAATAATTTCCTTTTTGCTTCTGCAGGGGAGACCCTGAGGGGGAAGATAACAGTCCGCAAAAACAGGAAGGATCCCAGGTCCCTCTGCATAAGGCTCTCAGTGAGGGACACACAGCAGACCTACAGCCTTCAGTGAAAATTCCCTGGATAGGACTTTGGGAAATGTCACATTTAAATGTTAGATTTAACTGTGGAAAACTTTCTGAATATCCAAAGATGGTAGTCCCTTGGATTTGTGTATGTATGTGTGTGCACAAGGATATAAAAATTGTACCTAGAGAGAATACTGTTGGGATGCTTTTGCACTGGGATGTGGATACTGACAACAAAATCAGATTCTGCTGTGTTTCACCTGATTTGAGCAAGGCAAGAAAGATGGGTTTGGGTTACCTGCAACAAAAATCAGATTAAAGTCTTGCTGTGAGGAACAAGAAATACGATCTCTCAGTATTGCTTTATTCTCCCACTGGCAAAATCCTTGTGCAATTTTTTGTTTTTAGGAAAGAAGAATCTAAATCAAGCACCAGTGCACTTCAACAGTAGCTGGAAAATCCCAGGGGCAATAAGTTTGGAATTCCACCTGCAGGATTGCAGCAACAGAGACTTTATTTTTATTACACTTCTGTAATTAAAAAGTTGTATCACATCTCAGTTACATTTGTCTAAATAAATGAACCGAGTTTGTTATATAATGCAGTTGCCTGTTACTTTGTTCTCTAAGTAATTGGAAATTCTTCTGTCTATCCAGTGATGGCTCATTTATTTGTGGCCACAGTTTTTTCTGTACTAGCACTATTGGAGTGTAAGTGGATGGAAGTATCTATTTTAGCAGTTTTAGGAAAAATGCTGTGAACAAGTAGCAGCAGTTGCTGAAAAGGTGGATTTGATTTGGCTGCCTACAGAAACAGACCATGAGCAATCAAGAGTGACTTGTGTGTTGTGATGTTTAAACAGTTTAAATTGTAGTAGAGTTGGAAGGAAGTGTAATGCTGTGCAGTTCATGTGCTCATGTTGTACCTATATGTTGGTCCTGAAAGTGCCTTCAGAAGTTGTTTCAAGAAGCAAAGGTGATCGTGTTTTGCTGGTGATCTCTGAACTGCTGTTAAAATGAAGATGGGACTGGTTTTTAAGGAATAAGACAAGAAGGAAACTCTTGCCCTCAATGAAGTTTAGGTAACTGTACATTGTAGAACAGGGTGAAATTGTTACTCAAGAAGTGTTACCAGTGGTAATGCCCGTTTGGCAGAGAAGTGGAACCTTGTGTTCCAAAAGTGGAAGTATGAACTGCTTTCATACAGTGGAGTGGGCTGTGAATAGAAAGTGGCAATTGCTACACTGCTACTATACGTTCAACTAAAAATTGTGGATTCATATTTCGTCTTATGCTGCTTTTATCCTCTCTCGTGGGAACATTTGGCATACTAATTTGCATCCAAGTCCTTTCCTTGGCTTGGAGGGATGCAGCAGAGTTTTTTCCCCGAGTGAAAACTATTGAATTACCTTTAGATCCTTAAATAACCTGATTAACATGTAGATGATCAAGAGCTCATCTCACTTACGCAGCTTAACAGGAATGTTCAGATTCTAGTTGACCTGTACCTAATCTGCTCAACTCATTTTAATGATCTAAAACAGCACTTGACCACCCATGGTAACACCTTGGCTCTTATGTTCACCTAAGAATAAGTTTGAATTCATTGCTTGCAGTGAGTTTTAGATTCCTCAATTTTATGCTAGTGAGACTGCACACAGTTTATAAATTCTGTTTTCAGAACAGGCTTTACTATAAAAACTTTGTAACAAATGAGAGAATCACACAGGAAACGAAAAACCCAGAGATGCAAGATTTCTTTCACAGTGGTATCTGACAGGTATGAACGCTCCACAGTGATACAGATGATGTGTAAGTCTCAGTGATCTGCAGACATTATTCTAGCTTGGTGACGTATATTCCTTTAAAAATGCATTGGTAATCTTTCGTTGTTAAAATGCTTGAGCCTGGTTATCTGAAACTCAGATTGCTCAGCTATAAGAATTGACCTTGCAGATGAAATGCCAGCGGTTGGCATTGGAGTGATTAATGGAGTTTGTGACAGAGCTGTCGGCAGTGGACAGTAAATACATAGGCTAAGGATGGATTGCTGGTTTTGTCCTTTGCCAGAAGGAACTGTAGAAATACAGGATATTGACAGACTAAGCAAAATTCTCGGAGTGTTCTTGGTACCTTGGCAACCAGAAGTTGAAAGAACATGCATCTAATTCTGATCATCTGAGGCGTAGACATCTGTGGAAGCTCCACATGGTTTTGGTGTGACTGAGATTGTGAGGTGCTGGTGTTGGAGTCAATCTTGTTGAGATCTCTTCCAACTTGAATTTTTCAATAGTTTTGCAGACTTGAAGAATGCAAAGGGGAGAGCAATGCAAAAGCCTGTATGGAGTTTTTGTAGCCTTTAACAGGGGACTACAAATGAAAAAACGGTTGAAAACGAGAGATGCTAGCTATTATAAGAAAAAAACAAACCAACCTAAACAATAAACTGTATCAAGAAGAGAGGGTGTGGTATCATTAACCAGAAGGAAAATGTCCTGAAAAGCCTTTAATTCATGTTAAGCTTGGGGAAGGTTATTTGATAAAGACACTGGAGTTCTGAAAAACTTTAAACACACTTGCATGGGAGTTGATTTAATAGTGGCTGTTGCGCAGCGTCCCATGGAAATAGCCCATCAATTCTAAGTGGCTTTTCTCAATCTAGCAGCTGAATAATAGGGGACTCATCTGACAGCACAATCAGTTACTTGTTTCCTAATTCTGAGAATTACGTGTAGGAAATATGATCAATAATACTCTTTTAAAAGGACTCTAATTTAGAGTCAAAAGCTGAAAAGTAGAAAGTAATTGATTTGAGTAGAAACACCTCTGAATTTGTCCAAAGATAATAATTCTTTGTACAAAATGCAATCCTTGGTTCTAAGGCATGTGATCAATTTAGCTAAAGGTGCAAATAATCTAACCAAAATTAAAAAAAAAACAAACAACAAATGGGGCATTGGCTGGGAATGCCAAGTTGTGTTCTGCATAGTTCATGAGAAGGTTTCTTTCACCAGGTGGTGGTAACAACTTCTCTTCCAGCTACCTCTGCTGCGTGCGGGTACCAGGTTGTGTCACCAAACACTTGTGCTGTTGTTTCATGTCTGACCTGTTCAATGAAAGAGCTACAACTCATTGCTGTGGAAAAGCAAACAGTGTTGTTCTCATCCTGGGTGTTTTCTTTGCAGGAAGGGTGATGAGAGTTGTGCAGATGTAGTTGGAGTCTCCAGGTGTTGATGCTTGTCAGAGGTGCTGCTTGATCGTGTTGATGTGCACAGAGTTATTCTTCATCCTACGTGTTTCCAGCCAATTCTGCTAACCTCTCTGCAGCTTCTGTTGTTCTTTGACCTGCAGTAGCAATGCCCTCACCCATTTCAGTGCCACCAAAGACATTTGCTCTCTACCTATCTATCCTCTGTAAGTTCCTTCTTTGGTATGACGATACAGCCCAGCTGTAGTCACAGAAACAGCCACTTGTCAGTCATTCGTG
Organism: Merops nubicus; assembly: GCF_000691845.1. Taxonomy (NCBI): domain Eukaryota; kingdom Metazoa; phylum Chordata; class Aves; order Coraciiformes; family Meropidae; genus Merops; species Merops nubicus. The sequence continues at coordinate 12,621 of NW_008609051.1, forward strand.
TACTGATTTTTAAGATCTACATTTCAGATCTAGATTTATTACTTTAGTCTGTGCTCCTGTATTCAGAAAAGAAAGAAAAAACTAAACTGTAGAGTGTCTGAATGTCCCTTATTGTCTGACAGTACCTGTCTGTTAGACCAGCTGATACAGATGGAGCTGGTCTAGCTCACAGTATTTATCTTCTTAGTAGCAACTCCTATGTGACAAAATCTTTTTTCCCCCTAAGAAATACCCAATCAATATGTGCTATGGGTTAGATCTCATTAGTTTTCAAGTTCAAATTTTCCAATTATTTACGTGCCTCTCTTTCTCTGAGATGTTTTCTCCTGTGTCCAGATGCAGTTTCCCATGCGGACAACAAACCCGCTGGTGCTTGGCTGCTCTGGTTTCACCACTCATCCTTCCCCGTCTGCTTCTTGTCTGTTTGCTGCTGGCTCAGTTTCAGAGCATGTTTCTCATGTCCCTGGCCTTTGTTTTTTTCCTGTGCTGGGTTTTTTGTTTGTTGTTTTTCCCTAATGTGCCCTGACAGCATTCCTTCATTTCTGATGACCAGAGCTTCTTCTTCTCTGAAGACTCTGTATTCTGTCCCATCCTAGGCTGCTCCTCTTTCTGCTCCTTCTTTCTTTCTGAATGTTGAACGTGCAGATGATTGCTGGGAGATGGAACAAGCTGTGTACAAGTGTAAGCTTTGCTTCAGCACTCAGCGCTGCCTGGAGTGTGCTTGATTTGCAGGCGTGGCAAATGCAGATGCAATTAGACAGCTACAGACAAAGGGTTGTTACAGGCCTTAAAACGTTTGAATTAGTTGTTGCTGCTAATGGAGAACTGCTAAAGCATGCTAAAAAACCTGCCTCAGCCTGTGATGCATATCTAGGAGACTATTAGGAAAAAATTAATACTAAGATGGGCAATTTCAGGTCCGTGGTCGGGTGTACAAATATGAAGTAAAATTGGTGCACCTTGCATAAGGTGTGTAATTGCATGCACATAAAGAAAAAAGCTGGGTTTGGCATCAGCAATATTTAGGCCCTTTACTTTAAAAATTGATTTTGTGAAAGTTGCACACAGTAAAGGGCAAATACATGGTGGTAATAGCATCTGTTTTCTAGAGGATAAGAATGTGCCTGCTGTAAATAGTGGGTGGAAATGACATTTAATGGGAAAGGTTCTTCATTTGCAGAACCAAGGAACCTGCATGGTCAATATTAGCAGTGTCATGGCAGTGTGTGTTGTGTGTGTGTCTGCAGCATATATTCATGTATACAGCCGTAGGTGCTCATGCACACCTGGAATGTGAGGATACTGAAATTTTCCAGTCTGCACCATGCATTTCCAAAACACCCCAGACTACTGATACTGTTTATAAATGCACTGAATGCTTTCTAATTAACCTTTTTTTCCTTTTAAAAATTCTTGTACATTAATTACTATAAAGGTGATCCTATTGGGTTATCTTGAGTATCCCATCATTATTTCTACACTTACTCTATTGAATGGGAAATTATTCAGGGAAAAAAAAAGTGTGGTTTTGCTTATAAATGATTTTTTTTTTTAATTGGAAAAGTATTTTTTTTTTGTCATGCTTAATGAAGCCCAGGAATTCTGAAGAAGATTGAATGTACAGATGTTTCTAATGTTTATTCCATTGGTTAACCTTTTTTGCAAAGAATATTCTCAGCTATCAGTTACCAATCTTTATTCATCCTTAAGTTAAGTTCATTTGTTATATTTAGCCTAAGGTTAGAGGTGTTAAGATTGACTAGTGACTCATAAAAGTTCTTTTCATATTCAGATAAAACTGAAGGCTGGCCTAGCTTCTGCTGGGAGATCTGTCCCCAGTACAGAGGACAGATGCTCACAGCTTCAGTTCTTATTTAGATGCTAAACTACAGGCTTGTTCCCTTTTTTATCTGTTGCTGATTTAATCTTCCTTGTCTTCTGCAGTACTTTGAAATGTTTAGGTAGCTAAGCTGTAAAACTATATTCCTGGTTCTAGCCATCAGAGAGCAGCTAAGCAAGACAAACTTGGAAGCTTCTGGTCCTTCATTACGGAACATCTCTTCAGTGTGCACCATGCTGGGGTCTCTAATAGGATTTTACTGCGTGCACCTCAGTTTGACCTTCTAAATTCTGTCCTATGGGGTGTGTCGTAATGAGATAGACCCAGCTTCTGTGATCCAGATAAAAGCAAAGCCTCAGCTTCAAATAGATAAAGCTCTACAGAGGGTTCAGAAAGCTGGTTTGGGAGCTAGAGCCACTAACTAAAAAAAGTAGGCTGCTAGTAAGTTTTTAAGACTATCCATCTCTTTCAAGGATTTTGCTCTGCTACCTGTTCCGTAGTGCCTGAAGTTCCCTGTAGTAATGACTCTTAACAGTTTCTGTCCTTGGTTTAAATTATTTGGAGCAAAAAACAGCAGAAGCATGTATTCCCCAAGGTTAGGACAGTGTCACACACTGGCTGTGACTAATTTTGTGGAAGAAAATAAGAACCACCCACAGCCTTACTGGCAGGGCATTTGGAAGATGAAGGGTTTAGACTGAAGACTTGTGTGAAGAGTAGAGTAATGATGATTTTATTTTTAGAAACCAGGTTTGGCGTGTACAATTTGCTGCTGCTTTTACATCATCGATTAATTGCATAATAATGGCATTTAAGAGTTTTGAAAGGCAACCAAAAATAAAATCAGAGGGCTGTCTCTTTGAAGAGACTTTGAAGGAAATGCCAAAGAGTTTTTCTGCCCTTCTGTTTATATAGGCATTGGCAGATGTTAATGGTGGTGAAACAGTGGTATGCAGGTAAGAAAAACACTTCTGTTCCATGAGAGGGCAAGGGAAAACACAGGGAAGGGCTTGCATTGCATGCTGTGGTCACTGCAGGTAGATTTGCAGAAGGGTTTATGTGATTAAATGGGTTTCAGAAGCAGTCAGTTTGAGTTAATTTGCATAGTTGGACTAGAACCTGAAGGTGGTTCAGTTTTCAGCATTTATTGAGTTGAAACACATAGTGTTTGATATAAACTTCATACAAGATCAAAAACATATAGGTAGGAAATCAATTTCACAGTTCAGAGCAGTATTTTTAATGGCTAGTGTTGACCCAGCAAAGGCAGGAGGGGAAACCTTACAGCTAGTGAGGGGCTGTGCATGTAGAAATTCAGTTTTGTTATCAGAATATTTCAAAAGTTTGTGTTTTCTCAGTGCCCGAATCTGTAAGTAACAGTCTGTTCCCTGGTGTCTACCAACTGGTTCTGATTTATCTCCTTAGCTAATTATCATGCATCAAAATAGGAACAAACTCTGTTTATATCCTTTTCTGAGTGACACAAGTGTAACTTGGTTCCTTTGGCTTGCTAATGCCTCTCGGTTCCAGCACTCTCTGGACTCCTCCATGACCAATGATAAAGACTCACCCCATGGAAAAGCTCTACCAGGAAACAATCAACTTACAGATCTATAACATTTCTATTGTTGTTCCTGTGACAATTAGCCAAAGTAAAATAAAAGACTCTTAATTACAGTAATAACAAATTAAAGAGGAATAAAGCTTACCCAACATGTTAATTCTATTTTCCACTTGGGTACAACTCACAACATCAGTGGAAACAGTGGGAGCAAATATGTCCCATGAAAAACAAACTGAAGTTGGCCGTTCACAAATGAGAGCTACAACCAAATAAAATTATTCTCCTTGGATTCAATTGGCAGATGCTAAAATAATCCTGTTTTACGTGGTGATTGAGAAGCTTTTCAAGTTCTGGGGTTTTCTCTTCTTCCAAGGAGAGCTGGGTGAAGCTGGGGATGCCCATTTTCTCCTGAGTTTGTCTCTTATCACTCTATCATCTTGAGGCATGTTATGATCTATACAAAATAAGGGATAGGTTTTTAAAAGTGACTTGCATTAATGGATGGAGATCATATCCGTACACGATGGTCAGGTGCACTGAGGTCCACTGGTGAAAATCCATCTCACAGGTGTAATGCCATGTTACTAGAATATAATCTGTGCTGTGTGTACTCCTCTTGGTATCTCCACAGCTAGCTTAAGATTTTGTCCACTTTAGCAGGTGATATTCACAGTATCTATTTAATAACGTAGATTAAAAAAAAAAAAAAAATCTGTAAAATGCCATAGCTCATCCAATACTACCCATACAAATGAATACACATTTTCTTAGCTCTTCAGTACCACTGCCCTCCAGTACTGCTCTCTGCAGTAGCTTTCATTTAAAGGCCAGTCTTGCTGAGAATTACCAACATTTACTTCCTTGCATTTCCCTGAGCATTGCAGTCTGCCTGGATGAAAGAAGGAGCTCTGGGATGGCAGGAGAGAAAGGTGAGCTGGTGGGAGACAGGCCAGAGAGTTACAAGTCCTGGGTGGCACGGACCATAAAGAGAGTTCCCTTGAAGGAATGTTGATCCTGTTTGGGTAATGATGGTTTAGGTAATTAAGCTTGAAATACAAGTAGGGTTCAGTAAGTAGAATTGAACTTTGATTAAACCTTCTGATGGTTTATGCAAAAAGAAGAGCACTGAAGAGAGAATTTTTTGATATTGACTTGTGTCACAACTCTGGCCGTTCCTGAAACAAAGTCTGCTCAACTGGAAAATTGGATGTGAGGAGGAGGACTTCTCTGCCTCTCAGATGTTATAGCTGCACTATACTTACTGCTTGCTGGGGAATTAATACAAAGCCTTACACTGAAAATATTAAAGCAGTAGGAAACTCGGGTCTCTTGAGTCCTGTTAATATATGCATTAATGCTAATTTTGGATGCATTTGGAGCATTCACAGCTGTTATGTTGACATAGACCCTCAAACAGATTTAGTTTAGGGAATAACAGTTATTTTTTAGTGTCCTTAGATGTAGAAATAATGCTCTTGCAATTGGTTTGCATGCAATTTTGACCACCTTTAGGATACAAGATGACAATGAATCTGGACTGTGCAACCTAGCTGGAGATGGGTGCCCCCAATCTCTTTGATTTGTCCTGTAGAACAAACCAAGGTCTCTTGCAAAGGATGGTGAAGATCAGCAGGGAACAGACACCTGTCTGGGGAAGTGCAAGGTGAGTGGCTTTGTGGAAATATGCACAGACCAGAGGTGGTTGCTGTCAAGAAATAAAGGATGTTGAGGAAAAAAAAGGCATGCTCCTTTAGCTATTAAACCATTCAGCTCTGATCAAAATTTTCTCAAGTGTAACTAGTGATTTTAATTTTCTTTTTCTATTACTCTGCTGAAACAGACTTATTTTTATTATAGGAGTTTGCCTTTGAAAAGTCTAAGTGAAGGCCCCTCTTTAGTGTCTTAAGGGAAAGATAGTTTAGGATTGTTCTCTCTAAAACATGCTGCCTGAATATTATTTCTTCATAACTTGAGGTATATTTTAATACTAGAAAAGTGTCTTTTCTCATCTTATAATAAAAAAAAAAAAGGCAGATGATAAGCACTGTAAGAGCAGTAGTAAAGTCTCAGTTTTTCATGGCTTTCAGATTGCTTTTTAATCCATTATTTTGATCAAATATTAAGTTAAAACCTGGGTGCAACATCTGGTAAGGAACATACTGTGGAGTTAGGGTTGTGGTTCTGCCTACACCTTAATGGAATTTTGTTTTTCACACACAACTGTTTTTTTAAATTGGATGTTTCATGCCTGACTTATTCATCCATATGACAGTTAATTACTTTTAAGTAATTGAGATATTATTGAAGGAAGTGGGTGAGAGAGCTGTGAAGAAGAAGCCCTTAGCAATACCAGCACTATAAGATCATCTTGTACTCTGCTTCTGTAGCTGCCATCTGAAACCCTTGCTTCAGTCAGTGGAAGGAGCGAGGGGTGGCTGAGCTGCTCCCACAGGCTCACTCTTCTCTGTACATCTGGGTTCATTCCTAGCAAGAAATTGTCTTGATATTCTACAGAGTTGGGAGAAAGCTTACAAGGGAGTTTAATGGGGTTTTGATCAACTACTGTTTTTTCATATGCCTGCCAGAAAATGGCTGTTTTTCCTGAGTTCTGCCATTGCTCTTCTGGGGTCACTTGAGTGTATTCAATAGTTTCACGTTTGTATGTCTTGTTGATAGCACTGTGACCAAACTGGAAGCCATTCCTAGCAGTCAATATGCCCAACTCATACACTACTGGCACTGTAAACCCCATTTGCAGTAGGTCAGAGTGTTTTTCAGCGAATTCTGTTTCTGCCAGATGCATTTTTGAAACACTGAGGTGTGGTGATCCTTTGGAAGAGGACAAATACAAATTCTCAAATGGCTTTCCCCATCTGCCTTTTCTGTATTTGATATGTGCAGCTTTCACAACCTGGGGAGGAAGAAAAGTGGTCCAGAGTCAGCCAGTCTGTTGGATGCAGTAGGCAACACTTCACCAGTCTGTGTAAAAAAGTGCTGGTGTGGGGAACCAGAGAGGGTGGGGAACCCTCTCTATCTATCATGTTGGTTTTGTGCCAAGTATTTTAAATCTTTTTGGAGTCTCGTTTTGGAGTACCTCACCTCTACCTGCCCCTCCCTGCCTTCCATAACGAATAAAATCTTAGCTGGAGTCAGCCAGGTGTAATTTACCTTTTCTTTAGAACTGAAGCTAAATTAATGAAAGGGTTGCAGAAGCCTAGCTAGAAACAAGAGTGTGGATGGTAAGAAAATTTAATAGAAGCAATAAAATACCTATCTGGAACTTGGTATAGTAACTGTGTCAACTTAGAACTGTGTGCAGTTTAAGAGAACATCACCAGATCCCACTATGTTTTCCTATACTTCACAGAAGCCTCTGCAAGGCATTTCTTCTTCCTCCTTGCTCCCTGCCAGCCTGTGGCATCTTCCACTGTGAAGCTATTTTTCATGCTCAGTAGCTTGGAAACAGAAGGGAGAATATGAGCTATCACCTGGGGGAGTTTTACAGAGGGTTATGTGTGGATCTGATGGAAGGCCAGCTGTAGATGGTATGGATGACACTCCATCTTCTACAGCACATCCTCTGAACTATGGTTTGCACTAGCTTGCCTCCTTCCAATTGTGTGGGACTTTAAAGTGATATAGAAGCCTGCCACAGGTGTTAACTGTATTCTGGCTCCATGGGCAAGTTTTCTTGGCAGTAACCACACCAACAGCAAACACTGAGCTTGCACATCCTCCTCTTCCCCTTGCCTGGTATTGTCAGGTCCTCTTGCTTCTTGTAACTAAATCTGAGTTTTGCATCTTTTCTTGATTATCTTGCAAGGCTGAAAAAAAAACCTAAGAGATCTTGGGTCAGTGCTGTTTGAACACTCCTGACTCCGTTAGCTGGTGCCATGAGCCACTGGTAGTTTCCAGATCATCTCTGGAAAAGAACAGTTCTGTCTTGCAGACCTTTTGCTGCTTCTCGTTGGACTGTTCAATCATGTCCAAGCTGGTTTTGGTTTGGTTGTTTTTTGGTGGTTGGTTGGTGGGTTTGGTTTGGTTTGGTTTGGTTTGGTTTGGTTTGGTTTGGTTTTTTCCCCCATGTCTGATATATGCTCCCAAATTGTATTTGCCTTGATCAAAATTGCATTGAAGTGAGTTTATATGGTCCTTCACTTTCTTTGGGGGTTCTTTGCTTTTCCTCAGAATGAGGGCTATGTGATATTTGGAATTTGCCTCTGTCTGTTACAGACCAGGCAGACTTGGTTTCTTTGTCTGAAGTGAAACCACTAATAATTGTCAATCCCAGCAGGACTTTGCAGAAAGGAACATCTGCCCAAGTTCTGTGAAACTCTCTGGGTTAAAGTCTCCAGACATCAAAATCAATTTCATTTGTCTGTCTAAATGTTATTGCTCAAAGTTGAAAAATGATGCTTTGCTCCAAGATGAGCAAATTGGGTAGGAAGAGACAGGAGCCATCCTCTAGATCAAAGATGTCTCTGTGCTGTCTGCTTTGTAACAATTCCTATGAAGTAACGACTGCTGCTCTGAAAAATTTCCCCTGCCACAGGAGAGATGAGAATGCTGACACTGGAGTAATTGATTTGTCGGGGTGGATGCATTGCACACCTCTGTGCAGCATGAAGTGTCCCTGGTGTCTGACCATGCAGCTCACCACACCATGCAGGACCCTTTGAACGGCCCTGTGGCCGGGTCCTCATCAGGGCACAGGAGTGGTGGCAGCAGGAGTGAGTAAGCCCACCTCATCTCACCTGCCCAGATCCCACACCTGTGCTGGGGTGGCAGAACTGAAAAGTGACTATTTCCAGTGTCAAAAAGTCCCTTCCAAGCCTATCGTGTTACTAAATGGACCCTTTCTGCCCATTTGCCCAGTTAGAATTCAAGGGGAATGTGTTTATGGTTGTAAGAGAGACATTATTGTCACAATGCAGGAGGAGGAGGTATGTGAATTACAGGTTGCCCTCGAATTTTTGGGCCAACCTGAAGAAAGCTGAGGGGTTAGTCTCAAAGCAGAAGAGCAGCAAAGAGTTTTTTGGAGGAGCAGGGAAGGTTTAATTCCCTACACTCATGCATTTGCATAACGTGAAGATGGCTAATGCTTTTTAAAGTTACTTATGTAAGTGCTTTTATCCCAGACTTGGCTTCTCTGTGAGAGGACACACAAGGGAATATGCACGTGGTTTAATTCCTTGGAGTCAGACCTGGTCTCAGAAGAATATATTGCTGAAGAGGAGGAGGGAGAGGGGAGGTTGCTGCCCATGTTCATTCAAGCTCTTGGCTGCTGAGCCGGAGATCCCCTGGGAGGCTTGTGGCTGAGCTCATCTCCAGTCTCAAGTCATCCTGGGCAGGTTCCTCCCTTTTCCAGTTCCATCCGCTGCCTGTCTGTGCTGGGCCTGTTTGTCTCCTTCAGCAGCAAAAGAGAAATTATGATATTTTAAGTCCTTCACAGTGTGATGAGAAAACATCCTCTGAGTGTCCCAGATAAACGTGGCTTTATTAGGAAAGGGTAAATAAAGATTAAATGGAAAAAGTACTCAGGAGAAACTGGCTATTGAAAGATCTCTGGTAATCTTTTCTTGGCATCTCTTACCATCTCACTGAGAAGTCTGGGAGCTGGGAAGCTTGATAACAAAGTGGTCTGGAAAAGTCTGAAAGTATGGCTTCAGTTTTCCATCACTTTTAGTGGATCACATTGAGTTTTCCATATTGCAAAGGCTTTAAGTATATTTGGAGCTCAGTGTTGAAGCTACCCCGAATTTCAGAAGATGAACCGTGGGAATTAACCAAGTGATCATTCAAACAATGAATCTCATCCCTTAGCAGAGCATTGTCCTAATTGCCTGGAGATGCTGAAGGGAATGCTTAAACCTGATTTCAGTATGTACACTGCTAGAAGCTTTCTTGCTTTTTCTTACAGTTGTTAAGCAATTCAGTGTCTTTGTTTCAAATCCAAGACCCTAAACAGAATGCACAGATTGTCTTGGGGAGCAAACAGTAGTTGTGAAATTTTACTTTAAGGGTTGTTGGAGTTATCTCTTCAGAATCAGCACTGAAGGTATGCTGCAGTGGAATTCTAGTTCAGCAGAAGCAGCACTGTGGGGTCATAAAGCACGGGTCTGCACTAGGTGAAGTGCAGAAGTTCTGGGGTTATGCAGCTTTCACTAACGGCTGAGGAGGCTTTGAATAACAGCCACATGTGTACAAGCTGTAAGCCAGATCCTCTGCTGTGCTGCCAGCCCCATTGAGCCATCTGACAGTGTAATGGAGCTGAAAAGTGGCTCTGTAATATATCTCCATCTTCTGTTCCTCAACCACAGGGTGGTTCCCAGCTGCCAGTGTTGGCATACCCAGCTGTCTCCTACCCAGGGTGGGGACTCTGGACTTAGACTTGGAGTCTGCTAAGGAAGGTGTGATCAAGTGAGGTGTTTCTACCTGTATAGTCCCACAGAGCTGTTCGAAGTACACTGGTACCAGTTTGGTCCAGGAAAGGGAGTCATTATTCATGTTCTCAAAGTGGACGTCCCAGGGAGAGGAGCCGTAGCTGAAAATTTGTCCCTAGCGTTTGTTCTTCAGCCAAAGTAAAGCTATATTTAACCTATGACCTTGAAATTTCCCTGCTTCTGTGAATGTCCTACAAACCACTCATTGATTTTGACTTGGGTCCCAGCTCTGGGTTGACTTACAGCCCCTGAACAGGTGGGTTCCTTCCTCTGGCACTCTGCAAGGTGCAGTGTGGGATTTTTACATGCTAGCAGAGGGATCCCCATTCTGTTATCTCTGTGTGCTAATCACCATGCCCAGTTCACCAGGTACTGGAGGATTTCCCCTTTCACAGTGAAAGATCAAAAAAAAACTAAACCAGAGTGCTCTGGCTTAAACCAACAACTTCCTATGAGAGACTACAGAAGAAGTTTAAGGCTTTCTTTTCTTTTTCCAATCAGAAATCCAAATGATTATCATGACTTTTCTTGTGAAATAGTGAAGTAGTTACCTTAGTACATTAATTATGTTTTTTCTTAAAATGGACCCTGTAGTCAGTGTTGCTGACTCCTGGGAGAGCTCCCATAGCTCATCAGAGTGCATGCCATAATTTTTCATTCTTACTGGTTTTGATTTCAATGATTAAGTGGCAGAAATGAAAGGTGTTAAAACAGACTGGTTATCTGCTAGAAACTGGTGTCTCTTCTGTGTCATGCTCCCATTGTCCTCCCAGGGCATCCGCCTTAGAAAATCTGCTTCCTCTTATTTTTGGTAGTTGTGGCATTTTCTTTATTTGTCACATTTCATGTGACATTTTCATTTCTTCTGATGAGTTCAAAGAATTACTTTTTTCAGATAGTGTTGTTTAGAAAGTTAATCATTGTTAAAATTGAAATTTAGCTGAGTTGATGCTTTCTGGCTGAACAATGAGTTGGTGTGCTCCAGAACATCCCCAGTGCCCAAGGAAAAACCACCTTGCCAAGTGGTTTAGGCGCCTTTCTGCAGGTGAATCTCCCCTGTGAATGTGTTGGGGTTCATTGTCCCTCCATGTGTAGGTCTTTGTCCCTGTCTCCTTGACCTGCTGCCACACTCTTCTCACAGACAGGATCTGCTGCTGCTCCAGCCTCTGTCCCATGGTTGCCACAGCCACTATCTATCACCCCTCTTAGATGTGTGTCAAGACTGAGGTAAAGCAACCTGACTGGTGACATCCAGAAGGACTTGGGTTGCCCTACAAAGCCCTCGTTTGTGTTGTTTCTGCAGCTCTTCACACAGAGCCAGCAGGGATTTAAGGAGTCTTACTTGTCTGGTCTCTGTGCTAAACCTACTTACTATGTATTTGTAGAGTTAGAAGAAACTACTGCTCTTAACTGCATTTTGACCACCACTAGTTTAGAAAGTTGTGGTTTTGTCTTGTTTGCAATATAAGGGCAGGTACCTTCTGACCTGAACAAGAAGTGTTGAGTTCAGTGACTGGGCTAGGCTAAGCCTGGAGCTTACTGTGGCACCGGAAAAAAATAGCCTTGACTTAACTGCACATGGTAAATCATAAATAAATCAGAAAAAATATTATTAGAAATAAATTTAGAGCTCCAAATAGCATCTTATTATCATTTTTTTCATTTAAAAGGTGGGGGTTTTGAAGCCCTACCCTATTGCAAAGTGGAGGTTCAAGATTATGGTTATTGTATTTGGATTACAGCTTGTAGTTAAGGCAAATGTCTGGACAAATGAAGAAACACGTACGGGTGGGTTAAATAGCTGTTAGGAGCATAAATGCCTGGCCAGTGGTGCAGAAATTTCCTCCAGATGCTTCTGTGTTCCCCCCACCTGATCCCCCTTTCTTTTAATTTTGTTATTTACAGTGATCCTCCACTGAAGGAGTTAAATCTCTCCAGGAACCGACTCCTTTTTATAATGAGGATACCAGGCTCTGACAATTACCTGCAAATCTGAGGGTCATTCGGTGACTTATGTGGGTGAAGGCAATCAGAAGGAAGCTCATCAGAAAGTGTACAGTAGAGCTAATAAATAGCAGGATGAGCCTGAGGCATTGCATGCAGAGAAATAACAGGTAATTATCACTTGAAAGATTTTACAGTCTCTTCATTATTTGCACATAATTAACGGAGAGGCAAAATATTGCAGCCTGATAAGGTGAATCTTTGTCTTAAAAGAATGGGTCTGTGCTCTCTGCCCAGGAAAACTGCTCAGTTGAACTAAGGCTATAAAAATTCACGGATATAGTTGGTGTGAGAGGGGAAATACAAGAAATGGGAGGTGAAGCATCACTTTGCAAGATCTGGCTTATTGATACCTGCTCTTGCTGGCTTTGATTTCTATCTCAGCTGAGTGAACACAATATTGTTCCTGGCTTTGCATTGTGTGTTACTATAGTTAAATCCTTATAATGCTTATCGGTTATAAGAAAAGCTATAATCTTTGTACATATGTTCACGTTGCCATGTGACCCCAAACCGGAATTTCTCTGCGAGATCTCCGAGCCCTGGGTGAGGACAGGTTTATTCCCCAGGGAGAATAAACCACCTTGAACAAAAAGGCTGCTCAGTCGCAACCGTAACTGGGCGTTTAAAGGCGTTCCCCGAGGTCTTCACACCCTTCCTCATCCTCACCATTCTATTTGCCTTTGGGATTTAAGGGGAAAAGGGGTTTAAACGGCCGGTTTCTGTGGCGAACTCCCACCAAAGCGGCTTTCTCTGGACTTGCCGAAAGCTCTGTGCCACAATAAAAAGAAAAGTGAGGTTAAGGAGAGGAGGGAAGGAAGAAACCTCCCGTGCTTGAATTCATGTGTTCTGGGAACTGCTTGACACAAGCTGAGTTGCTCTTCTAAGTGAGGATCCCGGGACAAGCTTCAGTGTCTTGCGGAGCCTGCAAAGGCTACAGCTGAAAGTTCTGGGAGAAAACGAGGGGGGAAGAGGCTGCAGGTGTTTTTGTTGCGTCCACCTCCACCAATTTTAGGCAATCTTCCCGGGGGAAGGAAGCAACACAGGTTTAGGATGGGGAGCTCAGTCCAAGGCGGGGGTGGGAGCAGCGTGGGCGTCTGCTCCGCTTGGCACTGGGGTGGGGGGTTCACTTCGGTGGGTGTTTTGTGTGTTCGCGGTTTTCACGACACGAGTGTGGCGTGCAGGCGGGAAAGTGCGTGTTCGGAGGGAGGGGGAACGCGGGGCGGGCTCCAGGGGCTGCGCACCGAG
>NW_008609052.1:2500-4437 GCF_000691845.1 Merops nubicus
GTGCTTCTTCCCCCCGCCCCTCACCGAAGAGATTAGCCTGCAGAGAAGACCTTTGTTTCTTAAAGTTCTCTTTGTGTACATTGCTCATGAATAGCAGGAAGCCAACATCCTATCTTTGTGCCTTGGCCGGTGGTGCCACGCCACCGCGAGCCAGCCCCTGGCCAACCCTTCCCTACCTACAGCACCCCAAGGCAAACCCATCCTGTGATACCTTGGGGTGAGCAAAACACCAGTTATGGGCCTATCAGCAGCAACGTGGACTCGTTGAGTCCACGAGGGGTTTGCTTTTGGCAAAAGGACCAGAGCTGGACCCACACCAACCCACTGCAGGGGTCTTCTCCTCGGTCAGGAAGCCCTCAAGGACCGAAAGATGTTTTTGAGCAAATACAACTATATACATCTGCCCCAGCAGCATCAGGGGTTTCTAAATAAAATGTTGCCAGCCACTCGCTGAGTGCTAAAGCAGTGCTAAGCTGCAGAAAACAGTATTTCCTTTGGCATTTCAGGCAGTTTCGAACCAATGTTTGAAACTCAAAACCAGTGCCAAGCCTAAACACATCTGGTTGATCCCAGGCCACAAATAGCACAGGAATGCCTTCAACACCTTCCAGAACTGCCATACTGAAAGCTTAATTCCAAAATAGAGCTGACAAAAAATACTTGTCAGCGTGATGCCACACGACAAAACTCAGCAAAGCATGATGCAACCCTGAGATATCCAGACATAACATATGGTGCAGAGATTGGAATTAGTGAAGACCGATCACCAAACTTAGATTGCAGGAGGCAAAAAATAAAATCAAACATCAGTACCTTCAGCCAGCTTTTGTTTCAGTTTCAAAATGTCAAATTATAAGCTTGGTCTCATTCCTCTGGATGCTCCAGAGCGGTGCAACCACGCAGGTGGATACAATGCCAACTGGTCATTATTTTATAGTTGGTGCTATTTTTATGCATAAAAAAAAAATGCTGGTATTCAGTGCCTGAAATGCAGAGCCCTGCTTTGCGTGTTTTATTGCCAGAGTAGATCGTTAGGAACTTATTAGTGATCTGGCCTGGTTCCTTGGGTGTATTTATCATACTTAGTTACTGTGGCGTGTGACCAGGCCAAGAATAAACTTTACACCAGATCCCTCACACCCTGGCAGTTGTAAAACTAAGGTATTTTGTTAATTCCTAAAGCAAGTGCAAGGAGAGGAAGAGTATGGTAGAAGGTAGGCAAGAAAACCCCAACTGAGAGTGAAAGTCTGGGAAGATGAGAGACTATCATTGGCAGTGCTGGCATGGCAGGAAATCCAACAGGGAAAAAACCCCCATGTTTTCAGACCTCTGAAAGATCTTGACTTCCAGAAAAACTCAAGCTGCTCCTTTATGAACCTGATCTGCTTTCTTTTCCTCTGCAGTCACTGCTGGGACTTGAGAGCAGGGAAAGTCAGGCATGAAAAAAAATGTCACTTCCACAGCAAAGTCGCTAAGAATGAATACCAGGGAATATGCTAATTTTTTTGCCCAATCTAGTCACAGCTACCTTCAAGTCCCACTGTGAAAGTTCACATTTAATAAGGTGTGATTAACAAATTCTCAAGGAAGCCAAAAATTGTGTGTTATGAAATGAAAGGGAGATCTGGCAGGAAGGAAAACACAGGAGAAACCACAGATAGAGTAACCTAAGTGACAGGGAAATTACTGGATGCCTGGAAATTAGGACTCAAACTACATTTCTTTGTATGAGAGTTTCTTAAGCTTGTGCACATACAGGGTTCCTTTTTTTTTTTTTCTTCCTTTATTTTCCTTTACAGTAAAATTGAAAATTCAAGCTTGATATATTGAATTATAGCAGTATTGCCTTTACAGCTTGTTTCCTAAATATGCATTTTTTTGCCAATTTAACCTGTTGGTTAAAAGTCAAGCTTGAAGAAAACTTGGTGCTTGGATCC